>NW_027525050.1:0-24517 GCF_052094955.1 Ictidomys tridecemlineatus
AAGTGTGTGCTGAGATTTCAGGCAACTCGTAGTTTTTTGGAAGCTTGGCAGGCCCTTTCCATGAAAGTGATTCTCGCCAGTCTCTGCTTAGGGCTACAGCAACAGCAAACAAACCATAGAGATAGAACTTGAAACTGCATTATTGTGTCAAGTTTCAAAGAGCTAGCACGAACCGTGTTTGATTTAGAGTTCCAAATACATGTATCCCTATAGGAGAAAACAGAGTGAAACCTCAAAATGAAACCGGTTACTGACAACGAACGGTTCCACCTAGAAGAACGAGATTTGGCGAGCCAAGTGGGATTGGTGTACTGATCATTACCTGAAAGTTTCATCAAGATTGGGTGAAAAAGTGTGTGCTGAGATTTCAGGCAACTCGTAGTTTTTTGGAAGCTTGGCAGGCCCTTTCCATGAAAGTGATTCTCGCCAGTCTCTGCTTAGGGCTACATCAACAGCAAACAAACCATAGAGATAGAACTTGAAACTGCTTTATGGTGTCAAGTTTCAAAGAGCTAGCACAAACCGTGTTTGATTTAGAGTTCCAAATACATGTATCCCTATAGGAGAAAACAGAGTGAAACCTCAAAATGAAACCGGTTACTGCCAACGAACGGTTTCACCTAGAAGAACGAAATTTGGCGAGCCTAGTGGGATTGGTGTACTGATCATTACCTGAAAGTTTCATCAAGATTGGGTGAAAAAGTGTGTGCTGAGATTTCAGGCAACTCGTAGTTTTTTGGAAGCTTGGCAGGCCCTTTCCATGAAAGTGATTCTCGCCAGTCTCTGCTTAGGGCTACATCAACAGCAAACAAACCATAGAGATAGAACTTGAAACTGCTTTATTGTGTCAAGTTTCAAAGAGCTAGCACAAACCGTGTTTGATTTAGAGTTCCAAATACATGTATCCCTATAGGAGAAAACAGAGAGAAACCTCAAAATGAAACCGGTTACTGCCAACGAACGGTTTCACCTAGAAGAACGAAATTTGGCGAGCCTAGTGGGATTGGTGTACTGATCATTACCTGAAAGTTTCATCAAGATTGGGTGAAAAAGTGTGTGCTGAGATTTCAGGCAACTCGTAGTTTTTTGGAAGCTTGGCAGGCCCTTTCCATCAAAGTGATTCTCGCCAGTCTCTGCTTAGGGCTACATCAACAGCAAACAAACCATAGAGAGAGAACTTGAAACTGCTTTATGGTGTCAAGTTTCAAAGAGCTAGCACAAACCGTGTTTGATTTAGAGTTCCAAATACATGTATCCCTATAGGAGAAAACAGAGTGAAACCACAAAATGAAACCGGATACTGCCAACGAACGGTTTCACCTAGAAGAACGAAATTTGGCGAGCCTAGTGGGATTGGTGTACTGATCATTACCTGAAAGTTTCATCAAGATTGGGTGAAAAAGTGTGTGCTGAGATTTCAGGCAACTCGTAGTTTTTTGGAAGCTTGGCAGGCCCTTTCCATGAAAGTGATTCTCGCCAGTCTCTGCTTAGGGCTACATCAACAGCAAACAAACCATAGAGATAGAACTTGAAACTGCTTTATGGTGTCAAGTTTCAAAGAGCTAGCACAAACCGTGTTTGATTTAGAGTTCCAAATACATGTATCCCTATAGGAGAAAACAGAGTGAAACCTCAAAATGAAACCGGTTACTGCCAACGAACGGTTTCACCTAGAAGAACGAAATATGGCAAGCCAAGTGGGATTGGTGTACTGATCATTACCTGAAAGTTTCATCAAGATTGGGTGAAAAAGTGTGTGCTGAGATTTCAGGCAACTCGTAGTTTTTTGGATGCTTGGCAGGCCCTTTCCATGAAAGTGATTCTCGCCAGTCTCTGCTTAGGGCTACATCAACAGCAAACAAACCATAGAGATAGAACTTGAAACTGCTTTATGGTGTCAAGTTTCAAAGAGCTAGCACAAACCGTGTTTGATTTAGAGTTCCAAATACATGTATCCCTATAGGAGAAAACAGAGTGAAACCTCAAAATGAAACCGGTTACTGCCAACGAACGGTTTCACCTAGAAGAACGAAATTTGGCGAGCCAAGTGGGATTGGTGTACTGATCATTACCTGAAAGTTTCATCAAGATTGGGTGAAAAAGTGTGTGCTGAGATTTCAGGCAACTCGTAGTTTTTTGGAAGCTTGGCAGGCCCTTTCCATGAAAGTGATTCTCGCCAGTCTCTGCTTAGGGCTACATCAACAGCAAAAAAACCATAGAGATAGAACTTGAAACTGCTTTATGGTGTCAAGTTTCAAAGAGCTAGCACAAACCGTGTTTGATTTAGAGTTCCAAATACATGTATCCCTATAGGAGAAAACAGAGTGAAACCTCAAAATGAAATCGGTTACTGCCAACGAACGGTTTCACCTAGAAGAACGAAATTGGCGATCCAATTGGGATTGGTGTACCGATCATTAGCTGAAAGTTTCATCAAGATTGGGTGAAAAAGTGTGTGCTGAGATTTAAGGCAACTCGTAGTTTTTTGGAAGCTTGGCAGGCCCTTTCCATGAAAGTGATTCTCGCCAGTCTCTGCTTAGGGCTACATCAACAGCAAACAAACCATAGAGATAGAACTTGAAACTGCTTTATGGTGTCAAGTTTCAAAGAGCTAGCACGAACCGTGTTTGATTTAGAGTTCCAAATACATGTATCCCTATAGGAGAAAACAGAGTGAAACCTCAAAATGAAACTGGTTTCTGCCAACGAACGGTTTCACCTAGAAGAACGAAATTTGGCGAGCCAAGTGGGATTGGTGTACTGATCATTACCTGAAAGTTTCATCAAGATTGGGTGAAAAAGTGTGTGCTGAGATTTCAGGCAACTCGTAGTTTTTTGGAAGCTTGGCAGGCCCTTTCCATGAAAGTGATTCTCGCCAATCTCTGCTTAGGGCTACATCAACAGCAAACAAACAATAGAGATAGAACTTGAAACTGCTTTATGGTGTCAAGTTTCAAAGAGCTAGCACAAACCGTGTTTGATTTAGAGTTCCAAATACATGTATCCCTATAGGAGAAAACAGAGTGAAACCTCAAAATGAAACCGGTTACTGCCAACGAACGGTTTCACCTAGAAGAACGAGATTTGGCGAGCCAAGTGGGATTGGTGTACTGATCATTCCCTGAAAGTTTCATCAAGATTGGGTGAAAAAGTGTGTGCTGAGATTTCAGGAAACTCGTAGTTTTTTAAAAGCTTGGCAGGCCCTTTCCATGAAAGTGATTCTCGCCAGTCTCTGGTTAGGGCTACATCAACAGCAAACAAACCATAGAGATAGAACTTGAAACTGCTTTATTGTGTCAAGTTTCAAAGTGCTAGCACAAACCGTGTTTGATTTAGAGTTCCAAATACATGTATCCCTATAGGAGAAAACAGAGTGAAACCTCAAAATGAAACCGGTTACTGCCAACGAACGGTTTCACCTAGAAGAACGAAATTTGGCGAGCCAAGTGGGATTGGTGTACTGATCATTACCTGAAAGTTTCATCAAGATTGGTTGAAAAAGTGTGTGCTGAGATTTCAGGCAACTCGTAGTTTTTTGGAAGCTTGGCAGGCCCTTTCCATGAAAGTGATTCTCGCCAGTCTCTGGTTAGGGCTACATCAACAGCAAACAAACCAAAGAGAGAGAACTTGAAACTGCTTTATTGTGTCAAGTTTCAAAGAGCTAACACAAATCGTGTTTGATTTAGAGTTCCAAATACATGTATCCCTATAGGAGAAAACAGAGTGAAACCTCAAAATGAAACCGGTTACTGCCAACGAACGGTTTCACCTAGAAGAACGAAATTTGGCGAGCCAAGTGGGATTGCTGTACTGATCATTACCTGAAAGTTTCATCAAGATTGGGTGAAAAAGTGTGTGCTGAGATTTCAGGCAACTCGTAGTTTTTTGGAAGCTTGGCAGGCCCTTTCCATGAGAGTGATTCTCGCCAGTCTCTGCTTAGGGCTACATAAACAGCAAACAAAGCATAGAGATAGAACTTGAAACTGCTTTATTGTGTCAAGTTTCAAAGGGCTAGCACAAACCGTGTTTGATTTAGAGTTCCAAATACATGTATCCCTATAGGAGAAAACAGAGTGAAACCTCAAAATGAAACCGGTTACTGAAAACGAGCGGTTTAACCTAGAAGAACAAAATTTGGTGAGCCAAGTGGGATTGGTGTACTGATCATTACCTGAAAGTTTCATCAAGATTGGGTGAAAAAGTGTGTGCTGAGATTTCAGGCAACTCGTAGTTTTTTGGAAGCTTGGCAATCCCTTTCCTTGAAAGTGATTCTCGCCAGTCTCTGCTTAGGGCTACATCAACAGCAAACAAACCATAGAGATAGAATTTGAAACTGCTTTATTGTGTCAAGTTTCAAAGAGCTAGCCCAAACCGTGTTTGATTTAGAGTTCCAAATACATGTATCCCTATAGGAGAAAACAGAGTGAAACCTCAAAATGAAACTGGTTACTGCCAACGAACGGTTTCACCTAGAAGAACGAGATTTGGCGAGCCAAGTGGGATTGGTGTACTGATCATTACCTGAAAGTTTCATCAAGATTGGGTGAAAAAGTGTGTGCTGAGATTTCAGGCAACTCGTAGTTTTTTGGAAGCTTGGCAGGCCCTTTCCATGAAAGTGATTCTCGCCAGTCTCTGGTTAGGGCTACATCAACAGCAAACAAACCAAAGAGAGAGAACTTGAAACTGCTTTATTGTGTCAAGTTTCAAAGAGCTAACACAAACCGTGTTTGATTTAGAGTTCCAAATACATGTATCCCTATAGGAGAAAACAGAGTGAAACCTCAAAATGAAACCGGTTACTGCCAACGAACGGTTTCACCTAGAAGAACGAAATTTGGCGAGCCAAGTGGGATTGCTGTACTGATCATTACCTGAAAGTTTCATCAAGATTGGGTGAAAAAGTGTGTGCTGAGATTTCAGGCAACTCGTAGTTTTTTGGAAGCTTGGCAGGCCCTTTCCATGAGAGTGATTCTCGCCAGTCTCTGCTTAGGGCTACATCAACAGCAAACAAAGCATAGAGATAGAACTTGAAACTGCTTTATTGTGTCAAGTTTCAAAGGGCTAGCACAAACCGTGTTTGATTTAGAGTTCCAAATACATGTATCCCTATAGGAGAAAACAGAGTGAAACCTCAAAATGAAACCGGTTACTGAAAACGAGCGGTTTAACCTAGAAGAACAAAATTTGGTGAGCCAAGTGGGATTGGTGTACTGATCATTACCTGAAAGTTTCATCAAGATTGGGTGAAAAAGTGTGTGCTGAGATTTCAGGCAACTCGTAGTTTTTTGGAAGCTTGGCAATCCCTTTCCTTGAAAGTGATTCTCGCCAGTCTCTGCTTAGGGCTACATCAACAGCAAACAAACCATAGAGATAGAACTTGAAACTGCTTTATTGTGTCAAGTTTCAAAGAGCTAGCCCAAACCGTGTTTGATTTAGAGTTCCAAATACATGTATCCCTATAGGAGAAAACAGAGTGAAACCTCAAAATGAAACTGGTTACTGCCAACGAACGGTTTCACCTAGAAGAACGAGATTTGGCGAGCCAAGTGGGATTGGTGTACTGATCATTACCTGAAAGTTTCATCAAGATTGGGTGAAAAAGTGTGTGCTGAGATTTCAGGAAACTCGTAGTTTTTTAAAAGCTTGGCAGGCCCTTTCCATGAAAGTGATTCTCGCCAGTCTCTGGTTAGGGCTACATCAACAGCAAACAAACCATAGAGATAGAACTTGAAACTGCTTTATTGTGTCAAGTTTCAAAGAGCTAGCACAAACCGTGTTTGATTTAGAGTTCCAAATACATGTATCCCTATAGGAGAAAACAGAGTGAAACCTCAAAATGAAACCGGTTACTGCCAACGAACGGTTTCACCTAGAAGAACGAAATTTGGCGAGCCAAGTGGGATTGGTGTACTGATCATTACCTGAAAGTTTCATCAAGATTGGGTGAAAAAGTGTGTGCTGAGATTTCAGGCAACTTGTAGTTTTTTGGAAGCTTGGCAGGCCCTTTCTATGAAAGTGATTCTCGCCAGTCTCTGCTTAGGGCTACATCAACAGCAAACAAACCATAGAGATAGAACTTGAAACTGCTTTATTGTGTCAAGTTTCAAAGAGCTAGCACAAACCGTGTTTGATTTAGAGTTCCAAATACATGTATCCCTATAGGAGAAAACAGAGTGAAACCTCAAAATGAAACGGGTTACTGCCAACGAACGGTTTCACCTAGAAGAACGAGATTTGACGAGCCAAGTGGGATTGGTGTACTGATCATTACCTGAAAGTTTCATCAAGATTGGGTGAAAAAGTGTGTGCTGAGATTTCAGGCAACTCGTAGTTTTTTGGAAGCTTGGCAGGCCCTTTCCATGAAAGTGATTCTCGCCAGTCTCTGCTTAGGGCTACATCAACAGCAAACAAACCATAGAGATAGAATTTGAAACTGCTTTAGTGTGCCAAGTTTCAAAGAGCTAGCACAAACCGTGTTTGATTTAGAGTTCCAAATACATGTATCTCTATAGGAGAAAACAGAGTGAAACCTCAAAATGAAACCGGTTACTGCCAACGAACGGTTTCACCTAGAAGAACGAGATTTGGCGAGCCAAGTGGGATTGGTGTACTGATCCTTACCTGAAAGTTTCATCAAGATTGGGTGAAAAACTGTGTGCTGAGATTTCAGGCAACTCGTAGTTTTTTGGAAGCTTGGCAAGCCCTTTCCATGAAAGTGATTCTCGCCAGTCTCTGCTCAGGGCTACATCAACAGCAAACAAACCATAGAGATAGAACTTGAAACTGCTTTATGGTATCAAGTTTCAAAGAGCTAAGACAAACCGTGTTTGATTTAGAGTTCCAAATACATGTATCCCTATAGGAGAAAACAGAGTGAAACCTCAAAATGAAACCGGTTACTGCCAACGAACGGTTTCACCTAGAAGAACGAAATTTGGCGAGCCAAGTGGGATTGGTGTACTGATCATTACCTGAAAGTTTCATCAAGATTGGGTGAAAAAGTGTGTGCTGAGATTTCAGGCAACTCGTAGTTTTTTGGAAGCTTGGCAGGCCCTTTCCATGAGAGTGATTCTCGCCAGTCTCTGCTTAGGGCTACATCAAAAGCAAACAAACCATAGAGATAGAACTTGAAACTGCTTTATTGTGTCAAGTTTCAAAGAGCTAGCACAAACCGTGTTTGATTTAGAGTTCCAAATACATGTATCCCTATAGGAGAAAACAGATTGAAACCTCAAAATGTAACTGGTTACTGCCAACGAACGGTTTCACCTAGAAGAACGAAATTTGGCGAGCCAAGTGGGATTGGTGTACTGATCATTACCTGAAAGTTTCATCAAGATTGGGTGAAAAAGTGTGTGCTGAGATTTCAGGCAACTCGTAGTTTTTTGGAAGCTTGGCAGGCCCTTTCTATGAAAGTGATTCTCGCCAGTCTCTGCTTAGGGCTACATCAACAGCAAACAAACCATAGAGATAGAACTTGAAACTGCTTTATTGTGTCAAGTTTCAAAGAGCTAGCACAAACCGTGTTTGATTTAGAGTTCCAAATACATGTATCCCTATAGGAGAAAACAGAGTGAAACCTCAAAATGAAACCGGTTACTGCCAACGAACGGTTTCACCTAGAAGAACGAAATTTGGCGAGCCAAGTGGGATTGGTGTACTGATCATTACCTGAAAGTTTCATCAAGATTGGGTGAAAAAGTGTGTGCTGAGATTTCAGGCAACTCGTAGTTTTTTGGAAGCTTGGCAGGCCCTTTCCATGAAAGTGATTCTCGCCAGTCTCTGCTTAGGGCTACATCAACAGCAAACAAACCATAGAGATAGAACTTGAAACTGCTTTATTGTGTCAAGTTTCAAAGAGCTAGCACAAACCGTGTTTGATTTAGAGTTCCAAATACATGTATCCCTAGAGGAGAAAACAGAGTGAAACCTCAAAATAAAACCGGTTACTGCCAACGAACGGTTTCACCTAGAAGAACGAGATTTGGCGAGCCAAGTGGGATTGGTGTACTGATCATTCCCTGAAAGATTCATCAAGATTGGGTGAAAAAGTGTGTGCTGAGATTTCAGGAAACACGTAGTTTTTTAAAAGCTTGGCAGGCCCTTTCCATGAAATTGATTCTCGCCAGTCTCTGGTTAGGGCTACATCAACAGCAAACAAACCATAGAGATAGAACTTGAAACTGCTTTATTGTGTCAAGTTTCAAAGAGCTAGCACAAACCGTGTTTGATTTAGAGTTCCAAATACATGTATCCCAATAGGAGAAAACAGAGTGAAACCTCAAAATGAAACCGGTTACTGCCAACGAACGGTTTCACCTAGAAGAACGAGATTTGGCGAGCCAAGTGGGATTGGTGTACTTATCATTCCCTGAAAGTTTCATCAAGATTGGGTGAAAAAGTGTGTGCTGAGATTTCAGGCAACTCGTAGTTTTTTGGAAGCTTGGCAGGCCCTTTCCATGAAAGTGATTCTCGCCAGTCTCTGCTTAGGGCTACATCAACAGCAAACAAACCATAGAGATAGAACTTGAAACTGCTTTATGGTGTCAAGTTTCAAAGAGCTAGCACAAACCGTGTTTGATTTAGAGTTCCAAATACATGTATCCCTATAGGAGAAAACAGAGTGAAACCTCAAAATGAAACCGGTTACTGCCAACGAACGGTTTCACCTAGAAGAACGAGATTTGGCGAGCCAAGTGGGATTGGTGTACTGATCATTACCTGAAAGTTTCATCAAGATTGGGTGAAAAAGTGTGTGCTGAGATTTCAGGCAACTCGTAGTTTTTTGGAAGCTTGCAGGCCCTTTCCATGAAAGTGATTCTCGCCAGTCTCTGCTTAGGGCTACATCAACAGCAAACAAACCATAGAGATAGAACTTGAAACTGCTTTATGGTGTCAAGTTTCAAAGTGCTAGCACAAACCGTGTTTGATTTAGAGTTCCAAATACATGTATCCCTATAGGAGAAAACAGAGTGAAACCTCAAAATGAAACCGGTTACTGCCAACGAACGGTTTCACCTAGAAGAACGAAATTTGCCGAGCCAAGTGGGATTGGTGTACTGATCATTACCTGAAAGTTTCATCAAGATTGGGTGAAAAAGTGTGTGCTGAGATTTTAGGCAACTCGTAGTTTTTTGGAAGCTTGGCAGGCCCTTTCCATGAAAGTGATTCTCGCCAGTCTCTGCTTAGGGCTACATGAACAGCAAACAAACCATAGAGATAGAACTTGAAACTGCTTTATTGTGTCAAGTTTCAAAGAGCTAGCACAAACCGTGTTCGATTTAGAGTTCCAAATACATGTATCCCTATAGGAGAAAACAGAGTGAAACCTCAAAATGAAACCGGTTACTGCCAACGAATGGTTTCACCTAGAAGAACGAGATTTGGCGAGCCAAGTGGGATTGGTGTACTTATCATTCCCTGAAAGTTTCATCAAGATTGGGTGAAAAAGTGTGTGCTGAGATTTCAGGCAACTCATAGTTTTTTGGAAGCTTGGCAGGCCCTTTCCATGAAAGTGATTCTCGCCAGTCTCTGCTTAGGGCTACATCAACAGCAAACAAACCATAGAGATAGAACTTGAAACTGCTTTATTGTGTCAAGTTTCAAAGAGCTAGCACAAACCGTGTTTGATTTAGAGTTCCAAATACATGCATCCCTATAGGAGAAAACAGAGTGAAACCTCAAATGAAACCGGTTACTGCCAACGAATGGTTTCACCTAGAAGAACAAAATTTGGCGAGCCAAGTGGGATTGGTGTACTGATCATTACCTGAAAGTTTCATCAAGATTGGGTGAAAAAGTGTGTGCTGAGATTTCAGGCAACTCGTAGTTTTTTTGAAGCTTGGCAGGCCCTTTCCATGAAAGTGATTCTCGCCAGTCTCTGCTTAGGGCTACATCAACAGCAAACAAACCATAGAAATAGATCTTGAAACTGCTTTATTGTGTCAAGTTTCAAAGAGCTACCACAAACCGTGTTTTATTTAGAGTTCCAAATACATGTATCCCTATAGGAGAAAACAGAGTGAAACCTCAAAATGAAACCGGTTACTGCCAACGAACGGTTTCACCTAGAAGAACGAGATTTGGCGAGCCAAGTGGGATTGGTGTACTGATCATTACCTGAAAGTTTCATCAAGATTGGGTGAAAAAGTGTGTGCTGAGATTTCAGGCAACTCGTAGTTTTTTGGAAGCTTGCAGGCCCTTTCCATGAAAGTGATTCTCGCCAGTCTCTGCTTAGGGCTACATCAAGAGCAAACAAACCATAGAGATAGAACTTGAAACTGCTTTATTGTGTCAAGTTTCAAAGAGCTAGCACAAACCATGTTTGATTTAGAGTTCCAAATACATGTATCCCTATAAGAGAAAACAGAGTGAAACCTCAAAATGAAACCGGTTACTGCCAACGAACGGTTTCACCTAGAAGAACGAAATTTGGCGAGCCAAGTGGGATTGGTGTACTGACCATTACCTGAAAGTTTCATCAAGATTGGGTGAAAAAGTGTGTGCTGAGATTTCAGGCAACTCGTAGTTTTTTGGATGCTTCGCAGGCCCTTTCCATTAAAGTGATTGTCGCCAGTCTCTGCTTAGGGCTACATCAACAGCAAACAAACCATAGAGATAGAACTTGAAACTGCTTTATTGTGTCAAGTTTCAAAGAGCTAGCACCAACCGTGTTTGATTTAGAGTTCCAAATACATGTATCCCTATAGGAGAAAACAGAGTGAAACCTCAAAATGAAACCGGTTACTGCCAACGAACGGTTTCACCTAGAAGAACGAGATTTGGCGAGCCAATTGGGATTGGTGGACTGATCATTACCTGAAAGTTTCATCAAGATTGGGTGAAAAAGTGTGTGCTGAGATTTCAGGCAACTCGTAGTTTTTTGGAAGCTTGGCAGTCCCTTTCCATGAAAGTGATTCTCGCCAGTCTCTGCTTAGGGCTACATCAACAGCAAACAAACCATAGAGATAGAACTTGAAACTGCTTTATTGTGTGAAGTTTCAAAGAGCTAGCACAAACCGTGTTTGATTTAGAGTTCCAAATACATGTATCCCTATAGGAGAAAACAGAGTGAAACCTCAAAATGAAACCGGTTACTGCTATCGAAAGGTTTAACCTAGAAGAACGAGATTTGGCGAGCCAAGTGGGATTGGTGTCCTGATCATTACCTGAAAGTTTCATCAAGATTGGGTGAAAAAGTGTGTGCTGAGATTTCAGGCAACTCGTAGTTTTTTGGAAGCTTGGCAGGCCCTTTCCATGAAAGTAATTCTCGCCAGTCTCTGCTTAGGGCTACATCAACAGCAAACAAACCATAGAGATAGAACTTGAAACTGCTTTATTGTGTCAAGTTTCAAAGAGCTAGCACAAACCGTGTTTGATTTAGAGTTCCAAATACATGTATCCCTATAGGAGAAAACAGAGTGAAACCTCAAAATGAAACCGGTTACTGCCAACGAACGGTTTCACCTAGAAGAACGAAATTTGGCGAGCCAAGTGGGATTGGTTTCCTGACCATTACATGAAAGTTTCATCAAGATTGTGTGAAAAAGTGTGTGCTGAGATTTCAGACAACTCGTAGTTTTTGGAAGCTTGGCAGGCCCTTTCCATGAACGTGATTCTCGCCAGTCTCTGCTTAGGGCTACATGAACAGCAAACAAACCATAGATATAGAACTTGAAACTGCTTTATTGTGTCAAGTTTCAAAGAGCTAGCACAAACCGTGTTTGATTTAGAGTTCCAAATACATGTATCCCTATAGGAGAAAACAGAGTGAAACCTCAAAATGAAACCGGTCACTGCCAACGAACGGTTTCACCTAGAAGAACGAAATTTGGCGAGCCAAGTGGGATTGGTGTACTGATCATTACCTGAAAGTTTCATCAAGATTGGGTGAAAAAGTGTGTGCTGAGATTTCAGGCAACTCGTAGTTTTTTGGAAGCTTGCAGGCCCTTTCCATGAAAGTGATTCTCGCCAGTCTCTGCTTAGGGCTACATCAAGAGCAAACAAACCATAGAGATAGAACTTGAAACTGCTTTATTGTGTCAAGTTTCAAAGAGCTAGCACAAACCATGTTTGATTTAGAGTTCCAAATACATGTATCCCTATAAGAGAAAACAGAGTGAAACCTCAAAATGAAACCGGTTACTGCCAACGAACGGTTTCACCTAGAAGAACGAAATTTGGCGAGCCAAGTGGGATTGGTGTACTGACCATTACCTGAAAGTTTCATCAAGATTGGGTGAAAAAGTGTGTGCTGAGATTTCAGGCAACTCGTAGTTTTTTGGATGCTTCGCAGGCCCTTTCCATTAAAGTGATTGTCGCCAGTCTCTGCTTAGGGCTACATCAACAGCAAACAAACCATAGAGATAGAACTTGAAACTGCTTTATTGTGTCAAGTTTCAAAGAGCTAGCACCAACCGTGTTTGATTTAGAGTTCCAAATACATGTATCCCTATAGGAGAAAACAGAGTGAAACCTCAAAATGAAACCGGTTACTGCCAACGAACGGTTTCACCTAGAAGAACGAGATTTGGCGAGCCAATTGGGATTGGTGGACTGATCATTACCTGAAAGTTTCATCAAGATTGGGTGAAAAAGTGTGTGCTGAGATTTCAGGCAACTCGTAGTTTTTTGGAAGCTTGGCAGGCCCTTTCCATGAAAGTGATTCTCGCCAGTCTCTGCTTAGGGCTACATCAACAGCAAACAAACCATAGAGATAGAACTTGAAACTGCTTTATTGTGTGAAGTTTCAAAGAGCTAGCACAAACCGTGTTTGATTTAGAGTTCCAAATACATGTATCCCTATAGGAGAAAACAGAGTGAAACCTCAAAATGAAACCGGTTACTGCTATCGAAAGGTTTAACCTAGAAGAACGAGATTTGGCGAGCCAAGTGGGATTGGTGTCCTGATCATTACCTGAAAGTTTCATCAAGATTGGGTGAAAAAGTGTGTGCTGAGATTTCAGGCAACTCGTAGTTTTTTGGAAGCTTGGCAGGCCCTTTCCATGAAAGTAATTCTCGCCAGTCTCTGCTTAGGGCTACATCAACAGCAAACAAACCATAGAGATAGAACTTGAAACTGCTTTATTGTGTCAAGTTTCAAAGAGCTAGCACAAACCGTGTTTGATTTAGAGTTCCAAATACATGTATCCCTATAGGAGAAAACAGAGTGAAACCTCAAAATGAAACCGGTTACTGCCAACGAACGGTTTCACCTAGAAGAACGAAATTTGGCGAGCCAAGTGGGATTGGTTTCCTGACCATTACATGAAAGTTTCATCAAGATTGTGTGAAAAAGTGTGTGCTGAGATTTCAGACAACTCGTAGTTTTTGGAAGCTTGGCAGGCCCTTTCCATGAACGTGATTCTCGCCAGTCTCTGCTTAGGGCTACATGAACAGCAAACAAACCATAGATATAGAACTTGAAACTGCTTTATTGTGTCAAGTTTCAAAGAGCTAGCACAAACCGTGTTTGATTTAGAGTTCCAAATACATGTATCCCTATAGGAGAAAACAGAGTGAAACCTCAAAATGAAACCGGTCACTGCCAACTAACGGTTTCACCTAGAAGAACGAAATTTGGCGAGCCAAGTGAGATTGGTGTACTGATCATTACCTGAAAGTTTCATCAAGATTGGGTGAAAAAGTGTGTGCTGAGATTTCAGGCAACTCGTAGTTTTTTGGAAGCTTGGCAGGTCCTTTCCATGAAAGTGATTCTCGCCAGTCTCTGCTTAGGGCTACATCAACAGCAAACAAACGATAGTGATAGAACTTGAAACTGCTTAATTGTGTCAAGTTTCAAAGAGCTAGCACAAACCTTGTTTGATTTAAAGTTCCAAATACATGTATCCCTATAGGAGAAAACAGAGTGAAACCTCAAAATAAAACCGGTTACTGCCAACGAACGGTTTCACCTAGAAGAACGAAATTTGGCGAGCCAAGTGGGATTGGTGTACTGACCATTACCTGAAAGTTTCATCAAGATTGGGTGAAAAAGTGTGTGCTGAGATTTCAGGCAACTCGTAGTTTTTTGGAAGCTTGGCAGGCCCTTTCCATGAAAGTGATTCTCGCCAGTCTCTGCTTAGGGCTACATGAACAGCAATCAAACCATAGAGATAGAACTTGAAACTGCTTTATTGTGTCAAGTTTCAAAGAGCTAGCACAAACCGTGTTTGATTTAGAGTTCCAAATACATGTATCCCTATAGGAGAAAACAGAGTGAAACCTCAAAATGAAACCGGTCAATGCCAACGAACGGTTTCACCTAGAAGAACGAGATTTGGCGATCCAAGTGGGATTGGTGTACTGATCATTACCTGAAAGTTTCATCAAGATTGGGTGAAAAAGTGTGTGCTGAGATTTCAGGCAACTCGTAGTTTTTTGGAAGCTTGGCAGGCCCTTTCCATGAAAGTGATTCTCGCCAGTCTCTGCTTAGGGCTACATCAACAGCAAACAAACCATAGAGATAGAACTTGAAACTGCTTTATTGTGTCAAGTTTCAAAGAGCTAGCACAAACCGTGTTTGATTTAGAGTTCCAAATACATGTATCCCTATAGGAGAAAACAGAGTGAAACCTCAAAATGAAACCGGTTACTGCCAACGAACGTTTTCACCTAGAAGAACGAAATTTGTCGAGCCAAGTGGGATTGGTGTACTGATCATTACCTGAAAGTTTCATGAAGATTGGGTGAAAAAGTGTGTGCTGAGATTTCAGGCAACTCGTAGTTTTTTGGAAGCTTGGCAGGCCCTTTCCATGAAAGTGATTCTCGCCAGTTTCTGCTTAGGGCTACATCAACAGCAAACAAACCATAGAGATAGAACTTGAAACTGCTTTATTGTGTCAAGTTTCAAAGAGCTAGCACAAACTGTGTTTGATTTAGAGTTCCAAATACATGTATCCCTATAGGAGAAAACAGAGTGAAACCTCAAAATGAAACCGGTTACTGCCAAGGAACGGTTTCACCTAGAAGAACGAAATTTGGCGAGCCAAGTGGGATTGGTGTACTGACCATTACCTGAAAGTTTCATCAAGATTGGGTGAAAAAGTGTGTGCTGAGATTTCAGGCAACTCGTAGTTTTTTGGAACTTTGGCAGGCCCTTTCCATGAAAGTGATTCTCGCCAGTCTCTGCTTAGGGCTACATGAACAGCAAAAGAACCATAGAGATAGAACTTGAAACTGCTTTATTGTGTCAAGTTTCAAAGAGCTAGCACAAACCGTGTTTGATTTAGAGTTCCAAATACATGTATCCCTATAGGAGAAAACAGAGTGAAACCTCAAAATGAAACCGGTTACTGCCAACGAACGGTTTCACCTAGAAGAACGAAATTTGGCGAGCCAAGTGGGATTGGTGTACTGATCATTACCTGAAAGTTTCATCAAGATTGTGTGAAAAAGTGTGTGCTGAGATTTCAGGCAACTCGTAGTTTTTTAGAAGCTTGGCAGGCCCTTTTCATGAAAGTGATTCTCGCCAGTCTGTGCTTAGGGCTACATGAACAGCAAACAAACCATAGAGATAGAACTTGAAACTTCTTTATTGTGTCAAGTTTCAAAGAGCTAGCACAAACCGTGTTTGATTTAGAGTTCGAAATACATGTATCCCTATAGGAGAAAACAGAGTGAAACCTCAAAATGAAACCGGTTACTGCCAACGAACGGTTTCACCTAGAAGAACGAAATTTGGTGAGCCAAGTGGGATTGGTGTACTGATCATTACCTGAAAGTTTCATGAAGATTGGGTGAAAAAGTGTGTGCTGAGATTTCAGGCAACTCGTAGTTTTTTGGAAGCTTGGCAGGCCCTTTCCATGAAAGTGATTCTCGCGAGTCTCTGCTTAGGGCTACATGAACAACAAACAAACCATAGAGATAGAATTTGATACTGCTTTATTGTGTCAAGTTTCAAAGAGCTAGCACAAACCGTGTTTGATTTAGAGTTCCAAATACATGTATCCCTATAGGAGAAAACAGAGTGAAACCTCAAAATGAAACCAGTTACTGCCAACGAACGGTTTCACCTAGAAGAACGAAATTTGGCGAGCCAAGTGGGATTGGTGTACTGATCATTACCTGAAAGTTTCATCAAGGTTGGGTGAAAAAGTGTGTGCTGAGATTTCAGGCAACTCGTAGTTTTTTGGAAGCTTGGCAGGCCCTTTCCATGAAAGTGATTCTCGCCAGTCTCTGCTTAGGGCTACATCAACAGCAAACAAACCATAGAGATAGAACTTGAAACTGCTTTATTGTGTCAAGTTTCAAAGAGCTAGCACAAACCGTGTTTGATTTAGAGTTCCAAATACATGTATCCCTATAGGAGAAAACAGAGTGAAACCTCAAAATGAAACCAGTTACTGCCAACGAACGGTTTCACCTAGAAGAACGAAATTTGGCGAGCCAAGTGGGATTGGTGTACTGATCATTACCTGAAAGTTTCATCAAGGTTGGGTGAAAAAGTGTGTGCTGAGATTTCAGGCAACTCGTAGTTTTTTGGAAGGTTGGCAGGCCCTTTCCATGAAAGTGATTCTCGCCAGTCTCTGCTTAGGGCTACATCAACAGCAAACAAACCATAGAGATAGAACTTGAAACTGCTTTATTGTGTCAAGTTTCAAAGAGCTAGCATAAACCGTGTTTGATTTAGAGTTCCAAATACATGTATCCCTATAGGAGAAAACAGAGTGAAACCTCAAAATGAAACCGGTTACTGCCAACGAACGGTTTCACCTAGAAGAACAAAATTTGGCGAGCCAAGTGGGATTGGTGTACTGACCATTACCTGAAAGTTTCATCAAGATTGGGTGAAAAAGTGTGTGCTGAGATTTCAGGCAACTCGTAGTTTTTTGGAAGCTTGGAAGGCCCTTTCCATGAAAGTGATTCTCGCCAGTCTCTGCTTAGGGCTACATCAACAGCAAACAAACCATAGAGATAGAACTTGAAACTGCTTTATTGTGTCAAGTTTCAAAGAGCTAGCACAAACCGTGTTTGATTTAGAGTTCCAAATACATGTATCCCTATAGGAGAAAACAGAGTGAAACCTCAAAATGAAACCGGTTACTGCCAACGAACGGTTTCACCTAGAAGAACGAAATTTGGCGAGCCAAGTGGGATTGGTTTCCTGACCATTACATGAAAGTTTCATCAAGATTGTGTGAAAAAGTGTGTGCTGAGATTTCAGACAATTCGTAGTTTTTTGGAAGCCTGGCAGGCCCTTTCCATGAAAGTGATTCTCGCCAGTCTCTGCTTAGGGCTACATGAACAGCAAACAAACCATAGATATAGAACTTGAAACTGCTTTATTGTGTCAAGTTTCAAAGAGCTAGCACAAACCGTGTTTGATTTAGAGTTCCAAATACATGTATCCCTATAGGAGAAAACAGAGTGAAACCTCAAAATGAAACCGGTCACTGCCAACGAACGGTTTCACCTAGAAGAACGAAATTTGGCGAGCAAGTGAGATGGTGTACTGATCATTACCTGAAAGTTTCATCAAGATTGGGTGAAAAAGTGTGTGCTGAGATTTCAGGCAACTCGAAGTTTTTTGGAAGCTTGGCAGGTCCTTTCCATGAAAGTGATTCTCGCCAGTCTCTGCTTAGGGCTACATCAACAGCAAACAAACGATAGTGATAGAACTTGAAACTTGCTTTTTTAATTGGTGTCAAGTTTCAAAGAGCAAGCACAAACCTTGGTTTGATTTAAAGTTCCAAATACATGTATCCCGTAATAGGAGAAAACAGAGTGAAACCTCAAAATAAAAACCGGTTCGAACGGTTTCACCTAGAAGAACGAAATTTGGCGAGCCAAGTGGGATTGTGTACTGACCATTACCTGAAAGTTTCATCAAGATTGGGTGAAAAAGTGTGTGCTGAGATTTCAGGCAACTCGTAGTTTTTTGGAAGCTTGGCAGGCCCTTTCCATGAAAGTGATTCTCGCCAGTCTCTGCTTAGGGCTACATGAACAGCAATCAAACCATAGAGATAGAACTTGAAACTGCTTTATTGTGTCAAGTTTCAAAGAGCTAGCACAAACCGTGTTTGATTTAGAGTTCCAAATACATGTATCCCTATAGGAGAAAACAGAGTGAAACCTCAAAATGAAACCGGTCAATGCCAACGAACGGTTTCACCTAGAAGAATGAGATTTGGCGATCCAAGTGGGATTGGTGTACTGATCATTACCTGAAAGTTTCATCAAGATTGGGTGAAAAAGTGTGTGCTGAGATTTCAGGCAACTCGTAGTTTTTGGAAGCTTGGCAGGCCCTTTCCATGAAAGTGATTCTCGCCAGTCTCTGCTTAGGGCTACATCAACAGCAAACAAACCATAGAGATAGAACTTGAAACTGCTTTATTGTGTCAAGTTTCAAAGAGCTAGCACAAACCGTGTTTGATTTAGAGTTCCAAATACATGTATCCCTATAGGAGAAAACAGAGTGAAACCTCAAAATGAAACCGGTTACTGCCAACGAACGTTTTCACCTAGAAGAACGAAATTTGTCGAGCCAAGTGGGATTGGTGTACTGATCATTACCTGAAAGTTTCATGAAGATTGGGTGAAAAAGTGTGTGCTGAGATTTCAGGCAACTCGTAGTTTTTTGGAAGCTTGGCAGGCCCTTTCCATGAAAGTGATTCTCGCCAGTCTGTGCTTAGGGCTACATGAACAGCAAACAAACCATAGAGATAGAACTTGAAACTGCTTTATTGTGTCAAGTTTCAAAGAGCTAGCACAAACGTGTTTGATTTAGAGTTCCAAATACATGTATCCCTATAGGAGAAAACAGAGTGAAACCTCAAAATGAAACCGGTCACTGCCAAGGAACGGTTTCACCTAGAAGAACGAAATTTGGCGAGCCAAGTGGGATTGGTGTACTGACCATTACCTGAAAGTTTCATCAAGATTGGGTGAAAAAGTGTGTGCTGAGATTTCAGGCAACTCGTAGTTTTTTGGAACTTTGGCAGGCCCTTTCCATGAAAGTGATTCTCGCCAGTCTCTGCTTAGGGCTACATGAACAGCAAAAGAACCATAGAGATAGAACTTGAAACTGCTTTATTGTGTCAAGTTTCAAAGAGCTAGCACAAACCGTGTTTGATTTAGAGTTCCAAATACATGTATCCCTATAGGAGAAAACAGAGTGAAACCTCAAAATGAAACCGGTTACTGCCAACGAACGGTTTCACCTAGAAGAACGAAATTTGGCGAGCCAAGTGGGATTGGTGTACTGATCATTACCTGAAAGTTTCATCAAGATTGTGTGAAAAAGTGTGTGCTGAGATTTCAGGCAACTCGTAGTTTTTTGGAAGCTTGGCAGGCCCTTTTCATGAAAGTGATTCTCGCCAGTCTGTGCTTAGGGCTACATGAACAGCAAACAAACCATAGAGATAGAACTTGAAACTTCTTTATTGTGTCAAGTTTCAAAGAGCTAGCACAAACCGTGTTTGATTTAGAGTTCGAAATACATGTATCCCTATAGGAGAAAACAGAGTGAAACCTCAAAATGAAACCGGTTACTGCCAACGAACGGTTTCACCTAGAAGAACGAAATTTGGTGAGCCAAGTGGGATTGGTGTACTGATCGTTACCTGAAAGTTTCATGAAGATTGGGTGAAAAAGTGTGTGCTGAGATTTCAGGCAACTCGTAGTTTTTTGGAAGCTTGGCAGGCCCTTTCCATGAAAGTGATTCTCGCCAGTCTCTGCTTAGGGCTACATGAACAACAAACAAACCATAGAGATAGAATTTGAAACTGCTTTATTGTGTCAAGTTTCAAAGAGCTAGCACAAACCGTGTTTGATTTAGAGTTCCAAATACATGTATCCCTATAGGAGAAAACAGAGTGAAACCTCAAAATGAAACCAGTTACTGCCAACGAACGGTTTCACCTAGAAGAACGAAATTTGGCGAGCCAAGTGGGATTGGTGTACTGATCATTACCTGAAAGTTTCATCAAGGTTGGGTGAAAAAGTGTGTGCTGAGATTTCAGGCAACTCGTAGTTTTTTGGAAGCTTGGCAGGCCCTTTCCATGAAAATGATTCTCGCCAGTCTCTGCTTAGGGCTACATCAACAGCAAACAAACCATAGAGATAGAACTTGAAACTGCTTTATGGTGTCAAGTTTCAAAGAGCTAGCACAAACCGTGTTTGATTTAGAGTTCCAAATACATGTATCCCTATAGGAGAAAACAGAGTGAAACCTCAAAATGAAACTGGTTATTGCCAATGAACGGTTTCACCTAGAAGAACGAGATTTGGCGAGCCAAGTGGGATTGGTGTACTGATCATTACCTGAATGTTTCATCAAGATTGGGTGAAAAAGTGTGTGCTGAAATTTCAGGCAACTCGTAGTTTTTTGGAAGCTTGGCAGGCCCTTTCCATGAAAGTGATTCTCGCCAGTCTCTGCTTAGGGCTACATGAACAGCAAACAAACCATAGAGATAGAACTTGAAACTGCTTTATTGTGTCAAGTTTCAAAGAGCTAGCACAAACCGTGTTTGATTTAGAGTTCCAAATACATGTATCCCTATAGGAGAAAACAGAGTGAAACCTCAAAATGAAACCGGTTACTGCCAACGAACGGTTTCACCTAGAAGAACGAAATTTGGCGAGCCAAGTGGGATTGGTGTACTGATCATTACCTGAAAGTTTCATCAAGATTGGGTGAAAAAGTGTGTGCTGAGATTTCAGGCAACTCGTAGTTTTTTGGAAGCTTGGCAGGCCCTTTCCATGAAAGTGATTCTCGCCACTCTCTGCTTAGGGCTACATGAACAGCAAACAAACCATAGAGACACAACTTGAAACTGCTTTATTGTGTCAAGTTTCAAAGAGCTAGCACAAACCGTGTTTGATTTAGAGTTCCAAATACATGTATCCCTATAGGAGAAAACAGAGTGAAACCTCAAAATGAAACCGGTCACTGCCAACGAACGGTTTCACCTAGAAGAACGAAATTTGGCGACCCAAGTGAGATTGGTGTACTGATCATTACCTGAAAGTTTCATCAAGATTGGGTGAAAAAGTGTGTGCTGAGATTTCAGGCAACTCGTAGTTTTTTGGAAGCTTGGCAGGTCCTTTCCATGAAAGTGATTCTCGCCAGTCTCTGCTTAGGGCTACATCAACAGCAAACAAACGATAGTGATAGAACTTGAAACTGCTTAATTGTGTCAAGTTTCAAAGAGCTAGCACAAACCTTGTTTGATTTAAAGTTCCAAATACATGTATCCCTATAGGAGAAAACAGAGTGAAACCTCAAAATAAAACCGGTTACTGCCAACGAACGGTTTCACCTAGAAGAACGAAATTTGGCGAGCCAAGTGGGATTGGTGTACTGACCATTACCTGAAAGTTTCATCAAGATTGGGTGAAAAAGTGTGTGCTGAGATTTCAGGCAACTCGTAGTTTTTTGGAAGCTTGGCAGGCCCTTTCCATGAAAGTGATTCTCGCCAGTCTCTGCTTAGGGCTACATGAACAGCAATCAAACCATAGAGATAGAACTTGAAACTGCTTTATTGTGTCAAGTTTCAAAGAGCTAGCACAAACCGTGTTTGATTTAGAGTTCCAAATACATGTATCCCTATAGGAGAAAACAGAGTGAAACCTCAAAATGAAACCGGTCAATGCCAACGAACGGTTTCACCTAGAAGAACGAGATTTGGCGTTCCAAGTGGGATTGGTGTACTGATCATTACCTGAAAGTTTCATCAAGATTGGGTGAAAAAGTGTGTGCTGAGATTTCAGGCAACTCGTAGTTTTTTGGAAGCTTGGCAGGCCCTTTCCATGAAAGTGATTCTCGCCAGTCTCTGCTTAGGGCTACATCAACAGCAAACAAACCATAGAGATAGAACTTGAAACTGCTTTATTGTGTCAAGTTTCAAAGAGCTAGCACAAACCGTGTTTGATTTAGAGTTCCAAATACATGTATCCCTATAGGAGAAAACAGAGTGAAACCTCAAAATGAAACCGGTTACTGCCAACGAACGTTTTCACCTAGAAGAACGAAATTTGTCGAGCCAAGTGGGATTGGTGTACTGATCATTACCTGAAAGTTTCATGAAGATTGGGTGAAAAAGTGTGTGCTGAGATTTCATGCAACTCGTAGTTTTTTGGAAGCTTGGCAGGCCCTTTCCATGAAAGTGATTCTCGCCAGTTTCTGCTTAGGGCTACATCAACAGCAAACAAACCATAGAGACAGAACTTGAAACTGCTTTATTGTGTCAAGTTTCAAAGAGCTAGCACAAACTGTGTTTGATTTAGAGTTCCAAATACATGTATCCCTATAGGAGAAAACAGAGTGAAACCTCAAAATGAAACCGGTTACTGCCAAGGAACGGTTTCACCTAGAAGAACGAAATTTGGCGAGCCAAGTGGCATTGGTGTACTGACCATTACCTGAAAGTTTCATCAAGATTGGGTGAAAAAGTGTGTGCTGAGATTTCAGGCAACTCGTAGTTTTTTGGAACTTTGGCAGGCCCTTTCCATGAAAGTGATTCTCGCCAGTCTCTGCTTAGGGCTACATGAACAGCAAAAGAACCATAGAGATAGAACTTGAAACTGCTTTATTGTGTCAAGTTTCAAAGAGCTAGCACAAACCGTGTTTGATTTAGAGTTCCAAATACATGTATCCCTATAGGAGAAAACAGAGTGAAACCTCAAAATGAAACCGGTTACTGCCAACGAACGGTTTCACCTAGAAGAACGAAATTTGGCGAGCCAAGTGGGATTGGTGTACTGATCATTACCTGAAAGTTTCATCAAGATTGTGTGAAAAAGTGTGTGCTGAGATTTCAGGCAACTCGTAGTTTTTTGGAAGCTTGGCAGGCCCTTTTCATGAAAGTGATTCTCGCCAGTCTGTGCTTAGGGCTACATGAACAGCAAACAAACCATAGAGATAGAACTTGAAACTTCTTTATTGTGTCAAGTTTCAAAGAGCTAGCACAAACCGTGTTTGATTTAGAGTTCGAAATACATGTATCCCTATAGGAGAAAACAGAGTGAAACCTCAAAATGAAACCGGTTACTGCCAACTGAACGGTTTCACCTAGAAGAACGAAATTTGGTGAGCCAAGTGGGATTGGTGTACTGATCATTACCTGAAAGTTTCATGAAGATTGGGTGAAAAAGTGTGTGCTGAGATTTCAGGCAACTCGTAGTTTTTTGGAAGCTTGGCAGGCCCTTTCCATGAAAGTGATTCTCGCCAGTCTCTGCTTAGGGCTACATCAACAGCAAACAAACCATAGAGATAGAACTTGAAACTGCTTTATTGTGTCAAGTTTCAAAGAGCTAGCACAAACCGTGTTTGATTTAGAGTTCCAAATACATGTATCCCTATAGGAGAAAACAGAGTGAAACCTCAAAATGAAACCGGTCACTGCCAACGAACGGTTTCACCTAGAAGAAGGAGATTTGGCGATCCAAGTGGGATTGGTGTACTGATCATTACATGAAAGTTTCATCAAGATTGGGTGAAAAAGTGTGTGCTGAGATTTCAGGCAACTCGTAGTTGTTTGGAAGCTTGGCAGGCCCTTTCCATGAAAGTGATTCTCGCCAGTCTCTGCTTAGGGCTACATCAACAGCAAATAAACCATAGAGAGAGAACTTGAAACTGCTTTATTGTGTCAAGTTTCAAAGAGCTAGCACAAACCGTGTTTGATTTAGAGTTCCAAATACATGTATCCCTATAGGAGAAAACAGAGTGAAACCTCAAAATGAAACCGGTTACTGCCAACGAACGGTTTCACCTAGAAGAACGAAATTTGGCGAGCCAAGTGGGATTGGTGTACTGACCATTACCTGAAAGTTTCATCAAGATTGGGTGAAAAAGTGTGTGCTGAGATTTCAGGCAACTCGTAGTTTTTTGGATGCTTCGCAGGCCCTTTCCATTAAAGTGATTCTCGCCAGTCTCTGCTTAGGGCTACATCAACAGCAAACAAACCATAGAAATAGAACTTGAAACTGCTTTATTGTGTCAAGTTTCAAAGAGCTAGCACAAACCGTGTTTGATTTAGAGTTCCAAATACATGTATCCCTATAGGAGAAAACAGAGTGAAAACTCAAAATGAAACCGGTTACTGCCAACGAACGGTTTCACCTAGAAGAACGAGATTTGGCGAGCCAAGTGGGATTGGTGTACTGATCATTACCTGAAAGTTTCATCAAGATTGGGTGAAAAAGTGTGTGCTGAGATTTCAGGCAACTCGTAGTTTTTTGGAAGCTTGGCAGGCCCTTTCCATGAAAGTGATTCTCGCCAGTCTCTGCTTAGGGCTACATCACCAGCAAACAAACCATAGAGATAGAACTTGAAACTGCTTTATTGTGTCAAGTTTCAAAGAGCCAGCACAAACCGTGTTTGATTTAGAGTTCCAAATACGTGTATCCCTATAGGAGAAAACAGAGTGAAACCTCAAAATGAAACCGGTTACTGCCAACGAACGGTTTCACCTAGAAGAACGAGATTTGGCGAGCCAATTGGGATTGGTGGACTGATCATTACCTGAAAGTTTCATCAAGATTGGGTGAAAAAGTGTGTGCTGAGATTTCAGGCAAC
>NW_027525051.1:0-24516 GCF_052094955.1 Ictidomys tridecemlineatus
TTGGCGAGCCAAGTGGGATTGGTGTACTGATCATTACCTGAATGTTTCATCAAGATTGGGTGAAAAAGTGTGTGCTGAGATTTCAGGCAACTCGTAGTTTTTTGGAAGCTTGGCAGGCCCTTTCCATGAAAGTGATTCTCACCAGTCTCTGCTTAGGCCTACTTCAACAGCAAACAAAGTATAGAGATAGAACTTGAAACTGCTTTATTGTGTCAAGTTTCAAAGAGCTAGCACAAACCGTGTTTGATTTAGAGTTCCAAATACATGTATCCCTATAGGAGAAAACAGAGTGAAACCTCAAAATGAAACCGGTTACTGCCAAGGAACGGTTTAACCTAGAAGAACGAAATTTGGCGAGCCAAGTGGGATTGGTGTACTGATCATTACCTGAAAGTTTCATCAAGATTGGGTGAAAAAGTGTGTGCTGAGATTTAAGGCAACTCGTAGTTTTTTGGAAGCTTGGCAGGCCCTTTCCATGAAAGTGATTCTCGCCAGTCTCCGCTTAGGGCTACATCAACAGCAAACAAACCATAGAGATAGAACTTGAAACTGCTTTGTTGTGTCAAGTTTCAAAGAGCTAGCACAAACAGGGTTTGATTTAGAGTTCCAAATACATGTATCCCTATTGGAGAAAACAGAGTGAAACCTCAAAATGAAACCGGTTACTGCCAACGAACGGTTTAACCTAGAAGAACGAAATTTGGCGAGCCAAGTGGGATTGGTGTACTGATCATTACCTGAATGTTTCATCAAGATTGGGTGAAAAAGTGTGTGCTGAGATTTCAGGCAACTCGTAGTTTTTTGGAAGCTTGGCAGGCCCTTTCCATGAAAGTGATTCTCGTCAGTCTCCGCTTAGGGTACATCAACAGCAAACAAACCATAGAGATAGAACTTGAAACTGCTTTGTTGTGTCAAGTTTCAAAGAGCTAGCACAAACCTGGTTTGATTTAGAGTTCCAAATACATGTATCCCTATAGGAGAAAACAGAGTGAAACCTCAAAATGAAACCGGTTACTGCCAACGAACGGTTTAACCTAGAAGAATGAAATTTGGCGAGCCAAGTGGGATTGGTGTACTGATCATTACCTGAATGTTTCATCAAGATTGGGTGAAAAAGTGTGTGCTGAGATTTCAGGCAACTCGTAGTTTTTTGGAAGCTTGGCAGGCCCTTTCCATGAAAGTGATTCTCGCCAGTCTCCGCTTAGGGCTACATCAACAGCAAACAAACCATTGAGATAGAACTTGAAACTGCTTTTTTGTGTCAAGTTTCAAAGAGCTAGCAAAAACCGTGTTTGATTTAGAGTTCCAAATACATGTATCCCTATAGGAGAAAACACAGTGAAACCTCAAAATGAAACCGGTTACTGCCAACGAACGGTTTAACCTAGAAGAACGAAATTTGGCGAGCCAAGTGGGATTGGTGTACTGATCATTACCTGAAAGTTTTATCAAGATTGGGTGAAAAAGTGTGTGCTGAGATTTCAGGAACTCGTAGTTTTTTGGAAGCTTGGCAGGCCCTTTCCATGAAAGTGATTCTCACCAGTCTCTGCTTAGGGCTACATCAACAGCAAACAAACTATAGAGATAGAACTTGAAACTGCTTTATTGTGTCAAGTTTCAAAGAGCTAGCACAAACCGTGTTTGATTTAGAGTTCCATATACACGTATCCCTATAGGAGAAAACAGAGTGAAACCTCAAAATGAAACCGGTTACTGCCAATGAACGGTTTAACCTAGAAGAACGAAATTTGGCGAGCCAAGTGGGATTGGTGTACTGATCATTACCTGAATGTTTCATCAAGATTGGGTGAAAAAGTGTGTGCTGAGATTTCAGGCAACTCGTAGTTTTTAGGAAGCTTGGCAGGCCCTTTCCATGAAAGTGATTCTCGCCAGTCTCTGCTTAGGCCTACATCAACAGCAAACAAACCATAGAGATAGAACTTGAAACTGCTTTATTGTGTCAAGTTTCAAAGAGCTAGCACAAACCGTGTTTGATTTAGAGTTCCAAATACATGTATCCCTATAGGAGAAAACAGAGTGAAACCTCAAAATGAAACCGGTTACTGCCAAGGAACGGTTTAACCAAGAAGAACGAAATTTGGCAAGCCAAGTGGGATTGGTGTACTGATCATTACCTGAAAGTTTCATCAAGATTGGGTGAAAAAGTGTTGGCTGAGATTTAAGGCAACTCGTAGTTTTTTGGAAGCTTGGCAGGCCCTTTCCATGAAAGTGATTCTCGCCAGTCTCCGCTTAGGGCTACATCAACAGCAAACAAACCATAGAGATAGAACTTGAAACTGCTTTGTTGTGTCAAGTTTCAAAGAGCTAGCACAAACAGGGTTTGATTTAGAGTTCCAAATACATGTATCCCTATTGGAGAAAACAGAGTGAAACCTCAAAATGAAACCGGTTACTGCCAACGAACGGTTTAACCTAGAAGAACGAAATTTGGCGAGCCAAGTGGGATTGGTGTACTGATCATTACCTGAAAGTTTCATCAAGATTGGGTGAAAAAGTGTTTGCTGAGATTTAAGGCAACTCGTAGTTTTTTGGAAGCTTGGCAGGCCCTTTCCATGAAAGTGATTCTCGTCAGTCTCCGCTAAGGGTACATCAACAGCAAACAAACCATAGAGATAGAACTTGAAACTGCTTTGTTGTGTCAAGTTTCAAAGAGCTAGCACAAACCGGGTTTGATTTAGGGATCCAAATACATGTATCCCTATAGGAGAAAACAGAGTGAAACCTCAAAATGAAACCGGTTACTGCCAACGAACGGTTTAACCTAGAAGAACGAAATTTGGCGAGCCAAGTGGGATTGGTGTACTGATCATTACCTGAATGTTTCATCAAGATTGGGTGAAAAAGTGTGTGCTGAGATTTCAGGCAACTCGTAGTTTTTTGGAAGCTTGGCAGGCCCTTTCCATGAAAGTGATTCTCGCCAGTCTCTGCTTAGGCCTACTTCAACAGCAAACAAAATATAGAGATAGAACTTGAAACTGCTTTATTGTGTCAAGTTTCAAAGAGCTAGCACAAACCGTGTTTGATTTAGAGTTCCAAATACATGTATCCCTATAGGAGAAAACAGAGTGAAACCTCAAAATGAAACCGGTTACTGCCAAGGAACGGTTTAACCTAGAAGAACGAAATTTGGCGAGCCAAGTGGGATTGGTGTACTGATCATTACCTGAAAGTTTCATCAAGATTGGGTGAAAAAGTGTGTGCTGAGATTTAAGGCAACTCGTAGTTTTTTGGAAGCTTGGCAGGCCCTTTCCATGAAAGTGATTCTCGCCAGTCTCCGCTTAGGGCTACATCAACAGCAAACAAACCATAGAGATAGAACTTGAAACTGCTTTGTTGTGTCAAGTTTCAAAGAGCTAGCACAAACAGGGTTTGATTTAGAGTTCCAAATACATGTATCCCTATTGGAGAAAACAGAGTGAAACCTCAAAATGAAACCGGTTACTGCCAACGAACGGTTTAACCTAGAAGAACGAAATTTGGCGAGCCAAGTGGGATTGGTGTACTGATCATTACCTGAATGTTTCATCAAGATTGGGTGAAAAAGTGTGTGCTGAGATTTCAGGCAACTCGTAGTTTTTTGGAAGCTTGGCAGGCCCTTTCCATGAAAGTGATTCTCGTCAGTCTCCGCTTAGGGTACATCAACAGCAAACAAACCATAGAGATAGAACTTGAAACTGCTTTGTTGTGTCAAGTTTCAAAGAGCTAGCACAAACCTGGTTTGATTTAGAGTTCCAAATACATGTATCCCTATAGGAGAAAACAGAGTGAAACCTCAAAATGAAACCGGTTACTGCCAACGAACTGTTTAACCTAGAAGAATGAAATTTGGCGAGCCAAGTGGGATTGGTGTACTGATCATTACCTGAATGTTTCATCAAGATTGGGTGAAAAAGTGTGTGCTGAGATTTCAGGCAACTCGTAGTTTTTTGGAAGCTTGGCAGGCCCTTTCCATGAAAGTGATTCTCGCCAGTCTCTGCTTAGGGCTACATCAACAGCAAACAAACCATAGAGATAGAACTTGAAACTGCTTTATTGTGTCAAGTTTCAAAGAGCTAGCACAAACCGTGTTTGGTTTAGAGTTCCAAATACATGTATCCCTATAGGAGAAAACAGAGTGAAACCTCAAAATGAAACCGGTTACTGCCAACGAACGGTTTAACCTAGAAGAACGAAATTTGGCGAGCCAAGTGGGATTGGTGTACTGATCATTACCTGAAAGTTTCATCAAGATTGGGTGAAAAAGTGTGTGCTGAGATTTAAGGCAACTCGTAGTTTTTTGGAAGCTTGGCAGGCCCTTTCCATGAAAGTGATTCTCGCCAGTCTCCGCTTAGGGCTACATCAACAGCAAACAAACCATAGAGATAGAACTTGAAACTGCTTTGTTGTGTCAAGTTTCAAAGAGCTAGCACAAACAGGGTTTGATTTAGAGTTCCAAATACATGTATCCCTATTGGAGAAAACAGAGTGAAACCTCAAAATGAAACCGGTTACTGCCAACGAACGGTTTAACCTAGAAGAACGAAATTTGGCGAGCCAAGTGGGATTGGTGTACTGATCATTACCTGAATGTTTCATCAAGATTGGGTGAAAAAGTGTGTGCTGAGATTTCAGGCAACTCGTAGTTTTTTGGAAGCTTGGCAGGCCCTTTCCATGAAAGTGATTCTCGTCAGTCTCCGCTTAGGGTACATAAACAGCAAACAAACCATAGAGATAGAACTTGAAACTGCTTTGTTGTGTCAAGTTTCAAAGAGCTAGCACAAACCTGGTTTGATTTAGAGTTCCAAATACATGTATCCCTATAGGAGAAAACAGAGTGAAACCTCAAAATGAAACCGGTTACTGCCAACGAACTGTTTAACCTAGAAGAATGAAATTTGGCGAGCCAAGTGGGATTGGTGTACTGATCATTACCTGAATGTTTCATCAAGATTGGGTGAAAAAGTGTGTGCTGAGATTTCAGGCAACTCGTAGTTTTTTGGAAGCTTGGCAGGCCCTTTCCATGAAAGTGATTCTCGCCAGTCTCTGCTTAGGGCTACATCAACAGCAAACAAACCATAGAGATAGAACTTGAAACTGCTTTATTGTGTCAAGTTTCAAAGAGCTAGCACAAACCGTGTTTGGTTTAGAGTTCCAAATACATGTATCCCTATAGGAGAAAACAGAGTGAAACCTCAAAATGAAACCGGTTACTGCCAACGAACGGTTTAACCTAGAAGAACGAAATTTGGCGAGCCAAGTGGGATTGGTGTACTGATCATTACCTGAAAGTTTCATCAAGATTGGGTGAAAAAGTGTGTGCTGAGATTTCAGGCAACTCGTAGTTTTTTGGAAGCTTGGCAGGCCCTTTCCATGAAAGTGATTCTCACCAGTCTCTGCTTAGGGCTACATCAACAGCAAACAAACTATAGACATAGAACTTGAAACTGCTTTATTGTGTCAAGTTTCAAAGAGCTAGCACAAACCGTGTGTGATTTAGAGTTCCAAATACATGTATCCATATAGGAGAAAACAGAGTGAAACCTCAAAATGAAACCGGTTACTGCCAACGAACGGTTTAACCTAGAAGAACGAAATTTGGCGAGCCAAGTGGGATTGGTGTACTGATCATTACCTGAAAGTTTCATCAAGATTGGGTGAAAAAGTGTGTGCTGAGATTTCAGGCAACTCGTAGTTTTTTGGAAGCTTGGCAGGCCCTTTCCATGAAAGTGATTCTCGCCAGTCTCTGCTTAGGGCTACATCAACAGCAAACAAACCATAGAGATAGAACATGAAACTGCTTTATTGTGTCAAGTTTCAAAGAGCTAGCACAAACCGTGTGTGATTTAGAGTTCCAAATACATGTATCCATATAGGAGAAAACAGAGTGAAACCTCAAAATGAAACCGGTTACTGCCAACGAACGGTTTAACCTAGAAGAACGAAATTTGGCGAGCCAAGTGGGATTGGTGTACTGATCATTACCTGAAAGTTTCATCAAGATTGGGTGAAAAAGTGTGTGCTGAGATTTCAGGCAACTCGTAGTTTTTTGGAAGCTTGGCAGGCCCTTTCCATGAAAGTGATTCTCGCCAGTCTCTGCTTAGGGCTACATCAACAGCAAACAAACCATAGAGATAGAACTTGAAACTGCTTTATTGTGTCAAGTTTCAAAGAGCTAGCACAAACCGTGTTTGATTTAGAGTTCCAAATACATGTATCCCTATAGGAGAAAACAGAGTGAAACCTCAAAATGAAACCGGTTACTGCCAAGAAACAGTTTAACCTAGAAGAACGAAATTTGGCGAGCCAAGTGGGATTGGTGTACAGATCATTACCTGAAAGTTTCATCAAGATTGGGTGAAAAAGTGTGTGCTGAGATTTCAGGCAACTCGTAGTTTTTTGGAAGCTTGGCAGGCCCTTTCCATGAAAGTGATTCTCGCCAGTCTCTGCTTAGAGCTACATCAACAGCAAACAAACCATAGAGATAGAACTTGAAACTGCTTTATTGTGTCAAGTTTCAAAGAGCTAGCGCAAACCGTGTTTGATTTAGAGTTCCAAATACATGTATCCCTATAGGAGAAAACAGAGTAAACCTCAAAATGAAACCGGTTACTGCCAAGGAACGGTTTAACCTAGAAGAACGAAATTTGGCGAGCCAAGTGGGATTGGTGTACTGATCATTACCTGAATGTTTCATCAAGATTGTGTGAAAAAGTGTGTGCTGAGATTTCAGGCAACTCGTAGTTTTTTGGAAGCTTGGCAGGCCCTTTCCATGAAAGTGATTCTCGCCAGTCTCTGCTTAGGCCTACTTCAACAGCAAACAAAGTATAGAGATAGAACTTGAAACTGCTTTATTGTGTCAAGTTTCAAAGAGCTAGCACAAACCGTGTTTGATTTAGAGTTCCAAATACATGTATCCCTATAGGAGAAAACAGAGTGAAACCTCAAAATGAAACCGGTTACTGCCAAGGAACGGTTTAACCTAGAAGAACGAAATTTGGCGAGCCAAGTGGGATTGGTGTACTGATCATTACCTGAAACTTTCATCAAGATTGGGTAAAAAAGTGTGTGCTGAGATTTAAGGCAACTCGTAGTTTTTTGGAAGCTTGGCAGGCCCTTTCCATGAAAGTGATTCTCGCCAGTCTCCGCTTAGGGCTACATCAACAGCAAACAAACCATAGAGATAGAACTTGAAACTGCTTTGTTGTGTCAAGTTTCAAAGAGCTAGCACAAACAGGGTTTGATTTAGAGTTCCAAATACATGTATCCCTATTGGAGAAAACAGAGTGAAACCTCAAAATGAAACCGGTTACTGCCAACGAACGGTTTAACCTAGAAGAACGAAATTTGGCGAGCCAAGTGGGATTGGTGTACTGATCATTACCTGAATGTTTCATCAAGATTGGGTGAAAAAGTGTGTGCTGAGATTTCAGGCAACTCGTAGTTTTTTGGAAGCTTGGCAGGCCCTTTCCATGAAAGTGATTCTCGTCAGTCTCCGCTTAGGGTACATCAACAGCAAACAAACCATAGAGATAGAACTTGAAACTGCTTTGTTGTGTCAAGTTTCAAAGAGCTAGCACAAACCTGGTTTGATTTAGAGTTCCAAATACATGTATCCCTATAGGAGAAAACAGAGTGAAACCTCAAAATGAAACCGGTTACTGCCAACGAACGGTTTAACCTAGAAGAATGAAATTTGGCGAGCCAAGTGGGATTGGTGTACTGATCATTACCTGAATGTTTCATCAAGATTGGGTGAAAAAGTGTGTGCTGAGATTTCAGGCAACTCGTAGTTTTTTGGAAGCTTGGCAGGCCCTTTCCATGAAAGTGATTCTCGCCAGTCTCTGCTTAGGGCTACATCAACAGCAAACAAACCATAGAGATAGAACTTGAAACTGCTTTATTGTGTCAATTTTCAAAGAGCTAGCACAAACCGTGTTTGGTTTAGAGTTCCAAATACATGTATCCCTATAGGAGAAAACAGAGTGAAACCTCAAAATGAAACCGGTTACTGCCAACGAACGGTTTAACCTAGAAGAACGAAATTTGGCGAGCCAAGTGGGATTGGTGTACTGATCATTACCTGAAAGTTTCATCAAGATTGGGTGAAAAAGTGTGTGCTGAGATTTCAGGCAACTCGTAGTTTTTTGGAAGCTTGGCAGGCCCTTTCCATGAAAGTGATTCTCACCAGTCTCTGCTTAGGGCTACATCAACAGCAAACAAACTATAGACATAGAACTTGAAACTGCTTTATTGTGTCAAGTTTCAAAGAGCTAGCACAAACCGTGTGTGATTTAGAGTTCCAAATACATGTATCCATATAGGAGAAAACAGAGTGAAACCTCAAAATGAAACCGGTTACTGCCAACGAACGGTTTAACCTAGAAGAACGAAATTTGGCGAGCCAAGTGGGATTGGTGTACTGATCATTACCTGAAAGTTTCATCAAGATTGGGTGAAAAAGTGTGTGCTGAGATTTCAGGCAACTCGTAGTTTTTTGGAAGCTTGGCAGGCCCTTTCCATGAAAGTGATTCTCGCCAGTCTCTGCTTAGGGCTACATCAACAGCAAACAAACCATAGAGATAGAACATGAAACTGCTTTATTGTGTCAAGTTTCAAAGAGCTAGCACAAACCGTGTTTGATTTAGAGTTCCAAATACATGTATCCCTATGGGAGAAAACAGAGTGAAACCTCAAAATGAAACCGGTTACTGCCAAGGAACGGTTTAACCTAGAAGAACGAAATTTGGCGAGCCAAGTGGGATTGGTGTACTGATCATTACCTGAAAGTTTCATCAAGATTGGGTGAAAAAGTGTGTGCTGAGATTTCAGGCAACTCGTAGATTTTTGGAAGCTTGGCAGGCCCTTTCCATGAAAGTGATTCTCGCCAGTCTCTGCTTAGGGCTACATCAACAGCAAACAAACCATAGAGATAGAACTTGAAACTGCTTTATTGTGTCAAGTTTCAAAGAGCTAGCGCAAACCGTGTTTGATTTAGAGTTCCAAATACATGTATCCCTATAGGAGAAAACAGAGTGAAACCTCAAAATGAAACCGGTTACTGCCAAGGAACAGTTTAACCTAGAAGAACGAAATTTGGCGAGCCAAGTGGGATTGGTGTACAGATCATTACCTGAAAGTTTCATCAAGATTGGGTGAAAAAGTGTGTGCTGAGATTTCAGGCAACTCGTAGTTTTTTGGAAGCTTGGCAGGCCCTTTCCATGAAAGTGATTCTCGCCAGTCTCTGCTTAGAGCTACATCAACAGCAAACAAACCATAGAGATAGAACTTGAAACTGCTTTATTGTGTCAAGTTTCAAAGAGCTAGCGCAAACCGTGTTTGATTTAGAGTTCCAAATACATGTATCCCTATAGGAGAAAACAGAGTAAACCTCAAAATGAAACCGTTTACTGCCAAGGAACGGTTTAACCTAGAAGAACGAAATTTGGCGAGCCAAGTGGGATTGGTGTACTGATCATTACCTGAAAGTTTCATCAAGATTGGGTGAAAAAGTGTGTGTTGAGATTTCAGGCAACTCGTAGTTTTTTGGAAGCTTGGCAGGCCCTTTCCATGAAAGTGATTCTCGCCAGTCTCTGCTTAGTGCTACATAAACAGCAAACAAACCATAGAGATAGAACTTGAAACTGCTTTATTGTGTCAAGTTTCAAAGAGCTAGCACAAACCGTGTTTGATTTAGAGTTCCAAATACATGTATCCCTATAGGAGAAAACAGAGTGAAACCTCAAAATGAAACCGGTTACTGCCAACGAACGGTTTAACCTAGAAGAACGAAATTTGGCGAGCCAAGTGGGATTGGTGTACTGATCATTACCTGAAAGTTTCATCAAGATTGGGTGAAAAAGTGTGTGCTGAGATTTCAGGCAACTCGTAGTTTTTTGGAAGCTTGGCAGGCCCTTTCCATGAAAGTGATTCTCGTCAGTCTCCGCTTAGGGTACATCAACAGCAAACAAACCATAGAGATAGAACTTGAAACTGCTTTGTTGTGTCAAGTTTCAAAGAGCTAGCACAAACCTGGTTTGATTTAGAGTTCCAAATACATGTATCCCTATAGGAGAAAACAGAGTGAAACCTCAAAATGAAACCGGTTACTGCCAACGAACGGTTTAACCTAGAAGAATGAAATTTGGCGAGCCAAGTGGGATTGGTGTACTGATCATTACCTGAATGTTTCATCAAGATTGGGTGAAAAAGTGTGTGCTGAGATTTCAGGCAACTCGTAGTTTTTTGGAAGCTTGGCAGGCCCTTTCCATGAAAGTGATTCTCGCCAGTCTCTGCTTAGGGCTACATCAACAGCAAACAAACCATAGAGATAGAACTTGAAACTGCTTTATTGTGTCAATTTTCAAAGAGCTAGCACAAACCGTGTTTGGTTTAGAGTTCCAAATACATGTATCCCTATAGGAGAAAACAGAGTGAAACCTCAAAATGAAACCGGTTACTGCCAACGAACGGTTTAACCTAGAAGAACGAAATTTGGCGAGCCAAGTGGGATTGGTGTACTGATCATTACCTGAAAGTTTCATCAAGATTGGGTGAAAAAGTGTGTGCTGAGATTTCAGGCAACTCGTAGTTTTTTGGAAGCTTGGCAGGCCCTTTCCATGAAAGTGATTCTCGCCAGTCTCTGCTTAGGGCTACATCAACAGCAAACAAACCATAGAGATAGAACATGAAACTGCTTTATTGTGTCAAGTTTCAAAGAGCTAGCACAAACCGTGTTTGATTTAGAGTTCCAAATACATGTATCCCTATGGGAGAAAACAGAGTGAAACCTCAAAATGAAACCGGTTACTGCCAAGGAACGGTTTAACCTAGAAGAACGAAATTTGGCGAGCCAAGTGGGATTGGTGTACTGATCATTACCTGAAAGTTTCATCAAGATTGGGTGAAAAAGTGTGTGCTGAGATTTCAGGCAACTCGTAGATTTTTGGAAGCTTGGCAGGCCCTTTCCATGAAAGTGATTCTCGCCAGTCTCTGCTTAGGGCTACATCAACAGCAAACAAACCATAGAGATAGAACTTGAAACTGCTTTATTGTGTCAAGTTTCAAAGAGCTAGCACAAACCGTGTTTGATTTAGAGTTCCAAATACATGTATCCCTATAGGAGAAAACAGAGTGAAACCTCAAAATGAAACCGGTTACTGCCAAGGAACAGTTTAACCTAGAAGAACGAAATTTGGCGAGCCAAGTGGGATTGGTGTACAGATCATTACCTGAAAGTTTCATCAAGATTGGGTGAAAAAGTGTGTGCTGAGATTTCAGGCAACTCGTAGTTTTTTGGAAGCTTGGCAGGCCCTTTCCATGAAAGTGATTCTCGCCAGTCTCTGCTTAGAGCTACATCAACAGCAAACAAACCATAGAGATAGAACTTGAAACTGCTTTATTGTGTCAAGTTTCAAAGAGCTAGCGCAAACCGTGTTTGATTTAGAGTTCCAAATACATGTATCCCTATAGGAGAAAACAGAGTAAACCTCAAAATGAATCCGTTTACTGCCAAGGAACTGTTTAACCTAGAAGAACGAAATTTGGCGAGCCAAGTGGGATTGGTGTACTGATCATTACCTGAAAGTTTCATCAAGATTGGGTGAAAAAGTGTGTGTTGAGATTTCAGGCAACTCGTAGTTTTTTGGAAGCTTGGCAGGCCCTTTCCATGAAAGTGATTCTCGCCAGTCTCTGCTTAGTGCTACATAAACAGCAAACAAACCATAGAGATAGAACTTGAAACTGCTTTATTGTGTCAAGTTTCAAAGAGCTAGCACAAACCGTGTTTGATTTAGAGTTCCAAATACATGTATCCCTATAGGAGAAAACAGAGTGAAACCTCAAAATGAAACCGGTTACTGCCAACGAACGGTTTAACCTAGAAGAACGAAATTTGGCGAGCCAAGTGGGATTGGTGTACTGATCATTACCTGAATGTTTCATCAAGATTGGGTGAAAAAGTGTTTGCTGAGATTTAAGGCAACTCGTAGTTTTTTGGAAGCTTGGCAGGCCCTTTCCATGAAAGTGATTCTCGCCAGTCTCCGCTTAGGGCTACATCAACAGCAAACAAACCATAGAGATAGAACTTGAAACTGCTTTGTTGTGTCAAGTTTCAAAGAGCTAGCACAAACCGGGTTTGATTTAGAGTTTCAAATACATGTATCCCTATTGGAGAAAACAGAGTGAAACCTCAAAATGAAACCGGTTACTGCCAACGAACGGTTTAACCTAGAAGAACGAAATTTGGCGAGCCAAGTGGGATTGGTGTACTGATCATTACCTGAATGTTTCATCAAGATTGGGTGAAAAAGTGTGTGCTGAGATTTCAGGCAATTCGTAGTTTTTTGGAAGCTTGGCAGGCCCTTTCCATGAAAGTGATTCTCGCCAGTCTCTGCTTAGGGCTACATCAACAGCAAACAAACCATAGAGATAGAACTTGAAACTGCTTTATTGTGTCAAGTTTCAAAGAGCTAGCACAAACCGTGTTTGATTTAGAGTTCAAATACATGTATCCCTATAGGAGAAAACAGAGTGAAACCTCAAAATGAAACCGGTTACTGCCAACGAACGGTTTAACCTAGAAGAACGAAATTTGGTGAGCCAAGTGGGATTGGTGTACTGATCATTACCTGAAAGTTTCATCAAGATTGGGTGAAAAAGTGTGTGCTGAGATTTCAGGCAACTCGTAGTTTTTTGGAAGCTTGGCAGGCCCTTTCCATGAAAGTGATTCTCACCAGTCTCTGCTTAGGGCTACGTCAACAGCAAACAAACTATAGACATAGAACTTGAAACTGCTTTATTGTGTCAAGTTTCAAAGAGCTAGCACAAACCGTGTTTCATTTACAGTTCCAAATACACGTATCCCTATAGGAGAAAACAGAGTGAAACCTCAAAATGAAACCGGTTACTGCCAACGAACGGTTTAACCTAGAAGAACGAAATTTGGCGAGCCAAGTGGGATTGGTATACTGATCATTACCTGAAAGTTTCATCAAGATTGGGTGAAAAAGTGTTTGCTGAGATTTCAGGCAACTCGTAGTTTTTTGGAAGCTTGGCAGGCCCTTTCCATGAAAGTGATTCTCGCCAGTCTCCGCTTAGGGCTACATCAACAGCAAACAAACCATAGAGATAGAACTTGAAACTGCTTTGTTGTGTCAAGTTTCAAAGAGCTAGTACAAACCGGGTTTGATTTAGAGTTCCAAATACATGTATACCTATAGGAGAAAACAGAGTGAAACCTCAAAATGAAACCGGTTACTGCCAAGGAACGGTTTAACCTAGAAGAACGAAATTTGGCGAGCAAAGTGGGATTGGTATACTGATCATTACCTGAAAGTTTCATCAAGATTGGGTGAAAAAGTGTGTGCTGAGATTTCAGGAAACTAGTAGTTTTTTGGAAGCTTAAAAGGCCCTTTCCATGAAAGTGATTCTCGCCAGTCTCTGCTTAGTGCTACATCAACAGCAAACAAACCATAGAGATAGAACTTGAAACTGCTTTATTGTGTCAAGTTTCAAAGAGCTAGCACAAACCGTGTTTGATTTAGAGTTCCAAATACATGTATCCCTATAGGAGAAAACAGAGTGAAAACTCAAAATGAAACCGGTTACTGCCAACGAACGGTTTAACCTAGAAGAACGAAATTGGCGAGCCAAGTGGGATTGGTGTACTGATCATTACCTGAAAGTTTCATCAAGATTGGGTGAAAAAGTGTTTGCTGAGATTTAAGGCAACTCGTAGTTTTTTGGAAGCTTGGCAGGCCCTTTCCATGAAAGTGATTCTCGCCAGTCTCCGCTTAGGGCTACATCAACAGCAAACAAACCATAGAGATAGAACTTGAAACTGCTTTTTTGTGTCAAGTTTCAAAGAGCTAGCAAAAACCCGTGTTTGATTTAGAGTTCCAAATACATGTATCCCTATAGGAGAAAACACAGTGAAACCTCAAAATGAAACCGGTTACTGCCAACGAACGGTTTAACCTAGAAGAACGAAATTTGGTGAGCCAAGTGGGATTGGTGTACTGATCATTACCTGAAAGTATCATCAAGATTGGGTGAAAAAGTGTTTGCTGAGATTTCAGGCAACTCGTAGTTTTTTGAAATCTTGGCAGGCCCTTTCCATGAAAGTGATTCTCGCCAGTCTCTGCTTAGCACTACATCAACAGCAAACAAACCATAGAGAGAGAACTTGAAACTGCTTTATTGTGTCAAGTTTCAAAGAGCTAGCACAAACCGTGTTTGATTTAGAGTTCCAAATACATGTATCCCTATAGGAGAAAACAGAGTGAAACCTCAAAATGAAACCGGTTACTGCCAACGAACGGTTTAACCTAGAAGAACGAAATTTGGCGAGCCAAGTGGGATTGGTGTACTGATGATTACCTGAAAGTTTCATCAAGACTGGGTGAAAAAGTTTTTGCTGAGATTTAAGGCAACTCGTAGTTTTTTGGAAGCTTGGCAGGCCCTTTCCATGAAAGTGATTCTCGCCAGTCTCCGCTTAGGGCTACATCAACAGCAAACAAACCATAGAGATAGAACTTGAAACTGCTTTTTTGTGTCAAGTTTCAAAGAGCTAGCAAAAACCGTGTTTGATTTAGAGTTCCAAATACATGTATCCCTATAGGAGAAAACACAGTGAAACCTCAAAATGAAACCGGTTACTGCCAACGAACGGTTTAACCTAGAAGAACGAAATTTGGTGAGCCAAGTGGATTGGTGTACTGATCATTACCTGAAAGTATCATCAAGATTGGGTGAAAAAGTGTTTGCTGAGATTTCAGGCAACTCGTAGTTTTTTGAAATCTTGGCAGGCCCTTTCCATGAAAGTGATTCTCGCAAGTCTCTGCTTAGCACTACATCAACAGCAAACAAACTATAGAGAGAGAACTTGAAAATGCTTTATTGTGTCAAGTTTCAAAGAGCTAGCACAAACCGTGTTTGATTTAGAGTTCCAAATACATGTATCCCTATAGGAGAAAACAGAGTGAAACCTCAAAATGAAACCGGTTACTGCCAACGAACGGTTTAACCTAGAAGAACGAAATTTGGCGAGCCAAGTGGGATTGGTGTACTGATCATTACCTGAAAGTTTCATCAAGATTGGGTGAAAAAGTGTGTGCTGAGATTTCAGGCAACTCGTAGTTTTTTGGAAGCTTGGCAGGCCCTTTCCATGAAAGTGATTCTCGCCAGTCTCTGCTTAGGGCTACATCAACAGAAAACAAACCATAGAGATAGAACTTGAAACTGCTTTATTGTGTCAAGTTTCAAAGAGCTAGCGCAAACCGTGTTTGATTTAGAGTTCCAAATACATGTATCCCTATAGGAGAAAACAAAGTGAAACCTCAAAATGAAACCGGTTACTGCCAACGAACGGTTTAACCTAGAAGAACGAAATTTGGCGAGCCAAGTGGGATTGGTGTACTGATTATTACCTGAAAGTTTCATCAAGAATGGGTGAAAAAGTTTGTACTGAGATTTCAGGCAACTCGTAGTTTTTTGGAAGCTTGGCAGGCCCTTTCCATGAAAGTGATTCTCGCCAGTCTCTGCTTAGGGCTACATCAACAGCAAACAAACCATAGAGATAGAACTTGAAACTGCTTTATTGTGTCAAGTTTCAAAGAGCTAGCACAAACCGTGTTTGATTTAGAGTTCCAAATACATGTATCCCTATAGGAGAAAACAGAGTGAAACCTCAAAATGAAACCGGTTACTGCCAAGGAACAGTTTAACCTAGAAGAACGAAATTTGGCGAGCCAAGTGGATTGGTGTACAGATCATTACCTGAAAGTTTCATCAAGATTGGGTGAAAAAGTGTGTGCTGAGATTTCAGGCAACTCGTAGTTTTTTGGAAGCTTGGCAGGCCCTTTCCATGAAAGTGATTCTCGCCAGTCTCTGCTTAGAGCTACATCAACAGCAAACAAACCATAGAGATAGAACTTGAAACTGCTTTATTGTGTCAAGTTTCAAAGAGCTAGCACAAACCGTGTGTGATTTAGAGTTCCAAATACATGTATCCCTATAGGAGAAACAGAGTGAAACCTCAAAATGAAACCGGTTACTGCCAACGAACGGTTTAACCCTAGAAGAACGAAATTTGGCGAGCCAAGTGGGATTGGTGTACTGATCATTACCTGAATGTTTCTTCAAGATTGGGTGAAAAAGTGTGTACTGAGATTTCAGGCAACTCGTAGTTTTTGGAAGCTTGGCAGGCCCTTTCCATGAAAGTGATTCTCGCCAGTCTCTGCTTAGGGCTACATCAACAGCAAACAAACCATAGAGATAGAACTTGGAACTGCTTTATTGTGTCAAGTTTCAAAGAGCTAGCACAAACCGTGTTTGATTTAGAGTTCCAAATACATGTATCCCTATAGGAGAAAACAGAGTGAAACCTCAAAATGAAACCGGTTACTGCCAAGGAACGGTTTAACCTAGAAGAACGAAATTTGGCGAGCCAAGTGGGATTGGTGTACTGATCATTACCTGAAAGTTTCATCAAGATTGGGTGAAAAAGTGTGTGCTGAGATTTCAGGCAACTCGTAGTTTTTTGGAAGCTTGGCAGGCCCTTTCCATGAAAGTGATTCTCGCCAGTCTCTGCTTAGTGCTACATCAACAGCAAACAAACCATAGAGATAGAACTTGAAACTGCTTTATTGTGTCAAGTTTCAAAGAGCTAGCACAAACCGTGTTTGATTTAGAGTTCCAAATACATGTATCCGTATAGGAGAAAACAGAGTGAAACCTCAAAATGAAACCGGTTACTGCCAAGGAACAGTTTAACCTAGAAGAACGAAATTTGGCGAGCCAAGTGGGATTGGTGTACAGATCATTACCTGAAAGTTTCATCAAGATTGGGTGAAAAAGTGTGTGCTGAGATTTCAGGCAACTCGTAGTTTTTTGGAAGCTTGACAGGCCCTTTCCATGAAAGTGATTCTCGCCAGTCTCTGCTTAGAGCTACATCAACAGCAAACAAACCATAGAGATAGAACTTGAAACTGCTTTATTGTGTCAAGTTTCAAAGAGCTAGCACAAACCGTGTGTGATTTAGAGTTCCAAATACATGTATCCATATAGGAGAAAACAGAGTGAAACCTCAAAATGAAACCGGTTACTGCCAAGGAACGGTTTAACCTAGAAGAACGAAATTTGGCGAGCCAAGTGGGATTGGTGTACTGATCATTACCTGAAAGTTTCATCAAGATTGGGTGAAAAAGTGTTTGCTGAGATTTCAGGCAACTCGTAGTTTTTTGGAAGCTTGGCAGGCCCTTTCCATGAAAGTGATTCTCGCCAGTCTCTGCTTAGGGCTACATCTACAGCAAACAAACCATAGAGATAGAACATGAAACTGCTTTATTGTGTCAAGTTTCAAAGAGCTAGCACAAACCGTGTTTGATTTAGAGTTCCAAATACATGTATCCCTATGGGAGAAAACAGAGTGAAACCTTAAAATGAAACCGGTTACTGCCAAGGAACGGTTTAACCTAGAAGAACGAAATTTGGCGAGCCAAGTGGGATTGGTGTCCTGATAATTGCCTGAAAGTTTCATCAAGATTGGGTGAAAAAGTGTGTGCTGAGATTTCAGGCAACTCGTAGTTTTTTGGAAGCTTGGCAGGCCCTTTCCATGAAAGTGATTCTCGCCAGTCTCTGCTTAGGGCTACATCAACAGCAAACAAACCATAGAGATAGAACTTGAAACTGCTTTATTGTGTCAAGTTTCAAAGAGCTAGCACAAACCGTGTTTGATTTAGAGTTCCAAATACATGTATCCCTATAGGAGAAAACAGAGTGAAACCTCAAAATGAAACCGGTTACTGCCAAGGAACAGTTTAACCTAGAAGAACGAAATTTGGCGAGCCAAGTGGGATTGGTGTGCAGATCATTACCTGAAAGTTTCATCAAGATTGGGTGAAAAAGTGTGTGCTGAGATTTCAGGCAACTCGTAGTTTTTTGGAAGCTTGGCAGGCCCTTTCCATGAAAGTGATTCTCGCCAGTCTCTGCTTAGGGCTACATCAACAGAAACAAACCATAGAGATAGAACATGAAACTGCTTTATTGTGTCAAGTTTCAAAGAGCTAGCACAAACCGTGTTTGATTTAGAGTTCCAAATACATGTATCCCTATAGGAGAAAACAGAGTGAAATCTCAAAATGAAACCGGTTACTGCCAAGGAAGGGTTTAACCTAGAAGAACGAAATTTGGCGAGCCAAGTGGGATTGGTGTACTGATCATTACCTGAAAGTTTCATCAAGATTGGGTGAAAAAGTGTGTGCTGAGATTTCAGGCAACTCGTAGTTTTTTGGAAGCTTGGCAGGCCCTTTCCATGAAAGTGATTCTCGCCAGTCTCTGCTTAGGGCTACATCAACAGCAAACAAACCATAGAGATAGAACTTGAAACTGCTTTATTGTGTCATGTTTCAAAGAGCTAGCACAAACCGTGTTTGATTTAGAGTTCCAAATACATGTATCACTATAGGAGAAAACAGAGTGAAACCTCAAAATGAAACCGGTTACTGCCAAGGAACGGTTTAACCTAGAAGAACGAAATTTGGCGAGCCAAGTGGGATTGGTGTACTGATCATTACCTGAAAGTTTCATCAAGATTGGGTGAAAAAGTGTGTGCTGACATTTCAGGAAACTCATAGTTTTTTGGAAGCTTGGCAGGCCCTTTCCAAGAAAGTGATTCTAGCCAGTCTCTACTTCGGGCTACATCAACAGAAAACAAACCATAGAGATAGAACTTGAAACTGCTTTATTGTGTCAAGTTTCAAAGAGCTAGCACAAACCGTGTTTGATTTAGAGTTCCAAATACATGTATCCCTATAGGAGAAAACAGAGTAAAACCTCAAAATGAAACCGGTTACTGCCAACGAACGGTTTAACCTAGAAGAAAGAAATTTGGCGAGCCAAGTGGGATTGGTGTACTGATCATTACCTGAAAGTTTCATCAAGATTGGGTGAAAAAGTGTGTGCTGAGATTTCAGGCAACTCGTAGTTTTTTGGAAGCTTGGCAGGCCCTTTCCATGAAGTGATTCTCGCCAGTCTCTGCTTAGGGCTACATCAACAGCAAACAAACCATAGAGATAGAACTTGAAACTGCTTTATTGTGTCAAGTTTCAAAGAGCTAGCACAAACCATGTGTGATTTAGAGTTCCAAATACATGTATCCCTATAGGAGAAAACAGAGTGAAACCTCAAAATGAAACCGGTTACTGCCAACGAACGGTTTAACCTAGAAGAACGAAATTTGGTGAGCCAAGTGGGATTGGTGTACTGATCATTACCTGAAAGTTTCATCAAGATTGGGTGAAAAAGTTTGTGCTGAGATTTCAGGCAACTCGTAGTTTTTTGGAAGCTTGGCAGGCCCTTTCCATGAAAGTGATTCTCGCCAGTCTCTGCTTAGGGCTACTTCAACAGCAAACAAACCATTGAGATAGTACTTGAAACTGCTTTATTGTGTCAAGTTTCAAAGAGCTATCACAAACCGTGTTTGATTTAGAGTTCCAAATACATGTATCCCTATAGGAGAAAACAGAGTGAAACCTCAAAATGAAACCGGTTACTGCCAACGAACGGTTTAACCTAGAAGAACGAAATTTGGCGAGCCAAGTGGGATTGGTGTACTGATCATTACCTGAAAGTTTCATCAAGATTGGGTGAAAAAGTGTGTGCTGAGATTACAGGCAACTCGTAGTTTTTTGGAAGCTTGGCAGGCCCTTTCCATGAAAGTGATTCTCGCCAGTCTCTGCTTAGGGCTACATCAACAGAAAACAAACCATAGAGATAGAACTTGAAACTGCTTTATTGTGTCAAGTTTCAAAGAGCTAGCGCAAACCGTGTTTGATTTAGAGTTCCAAATACATGAATCCCTATAGGAGAAAACAAAGTGAAACCTCAAAATGAAACCGGTTACTGCCAACGAACGGTTTAACCTAGAAGAACGAAATTTGGCGAGCCAAGTGGGATTGGTGTACTGATTATTACCTGAAAGTTTCATCAAGAATGGGTGAAAAAGTTTGTACTGAGATTTCAGGCAACTCGTAGTTTTTTTGGAAGCTTGGCAGGCCCTTTCCATGAAAGTGATTCTCGCCAGTCTCTGCTTAGGGCTACATCAACAGCAAACAAACCATAGAGATAGAACTTGAAACTGCTTTATTGTGTCAAGTTTCAAAGAGCTAGCACAAACCGTGTGTGATTTAGAGTTCCAAATACATGTATCCCTATAGGAGAAAACAGAGTGAAACCTCAAAATGAAACCGGTTACTGCCAAGGAACAGTTTAACCTAGAAGAACGAAATTTGGCGAGCCAAGTGGGATTGGTGTACAGATCATTACCTGAAAGTTTCATCAAGATTGGGTGAAAAAGTGTGTGCTGAGATTTCAGGCAACTCGTAGTTTTTTGGAAGCTTGGCAGGCCCTTTCCATGAAAGTGATTCTCGCCAGTCTCTGCTTAGAGCTACATCAACAGCAAACAAACCATAGAGATAGAACTTGAAACTGCCTTTATTGTGTCAAGTTTCAAAGAGCTAGCACAAACCGTGTGTGATTTAGAGTTCCAAATACATGTATCCCTATAGGAGAAACAGAGTGAAACCTCAAAATGAAACCGGTTACTGCCAACGAACGGTTTAACCTAGAAGAACGAAATTTGGCGAGCCAAGTGGGATTGGTGTACTGATCATTACCTGAAAGTTTCATCAAGATTGGGTGAAAAAGTGTGTGCTGAGATTTCAGGCAACTCGTAGTTTTTTGGAAGCTTGGCAGGCCCTTTCCATGAAAGTGATTCTCGCCAGTCTCTGCTTAGGGCTACATCAACAGCAAACAAACCATAGAGATAGAACTTGAAACTGCTTTATTGTGTCAAGTTTCAAAGAGCTAGCACAAACCATGTGTGATTTAGAGTTCCAAATACATGTATCCCTATAGGAGAAAACAGAGTGAAACCTCAAAATGAAACCGGTTACTGCCAACGAACGGTTTAACCTAGAAGAACGAAATTTGGTGAGCCAAGTGGGATTGGTGTACTGATCATTACCTGAAAGTTTCATCAAGATTGGGTGAAAAAGTTTGTGCTGAGATTTCAGGCAACTCGTAGTTTTTTGGAAGCTTGGCAGGCCCTTTCCATGAAAGTGATTCTCGCCAGTCTCTGCTTAGGGCTACTTCAACAGCAAACAAACCATTGAGATAGTACTTGAAACTGCTTTATTGTGTCAAGTTTCAAAGAGCTATCACAAACCGTGTTTGATTTAGAGTTCCAAATACATGTATCCCTATAGGAGAAAACAGAGTGAAACCTCAAAATGAAACCGGTTACTGCCAACGAACGGTTTAACCTAGAAGAACGAAATTTGGCGAGCCAAGTGGGATGGTGTACTGATCATTACCTGAAAGTTTCATCAAGATTGGGTGAAAAAGTGTGTGCTGAGATTACAGGCAACTCGTAGTTTTTTGGAAGCTTGGCAGGCCCTTTCCATGAAAGTGATTCTCGCCAGTCTCTGCTTAGGGCTACATCAACAGAAAACAAACCATAGAGATAGAAACTTGAAACTGCTTTATTGTGTCAAGTTTCAAAGAGCTAGCGCAAACCGTGTTTGATTTAGAGTTCCAAATACATGAATCCCTATAGGAGAAAACAAAGTGAAACCTCAAAATGAAACCGGTTACTGCCAACGAACGGTTTAACCTAGAAGAACGAAATTTGGCGAGCCAAGTGGGATTGGTGTACTGATTATTACCTGAAAGTTTCATCAAGAATGGGTGAAAAAGTTTGTACTGAGATTTCAGGCAACTCGTAGTTTTTTGGAAGCTTGGCAGGCCCTTTCCATGAAAGTGATTCTCGCCAGTCTCTGCTTAGGGCTACATCAACAGCAAACAAACCATAGAGATAGAACTTGAAACTGCTTTATTGTGTCAAGTTTCAAAGAGCTAGCACAAACCGTGTGTGATTTAGAGTTCCAAATACATGTATCCCTATAGGAGAAAACAGAGTGAAACCTCAAAATGAAACCGGTTACTGCCAAGGAACAGTTTAACCTAGAAGAACGAAATTTGGCGAGCCAAGTGGGATTGGTGTACAGATCATTACCTGAAAGTTTCATCAAGATTGGGTGAAAAAGTGTGTGCTGAGATTTCAGGCAACTCGTAGTTTTTTGGAAGCTTGGCAGGCCCTTTCCATGAAAGTGATTCTCGCCAGTCTCTGCTTAGAGCTACATCAACAGCAAACAAACCATAGAGATAGAACTTGAAACTGCTTTATTGTGTCAAGTTTCAAAGAGCTAGCACAAACCGTGTGTGATTTAGAGTTCCAAATACATGTATCCCTATAGGAGAAACAGAGTGAAACCTCAAAATGAAACCGGTTACTGCCAACGAACGGTTTAACCTAGAAGAACGAAATTTGGCGAGCCAAGTGGGATTGGTGTACTGATCATTACCTGAATGTTTCTTCAAGATTGGGTGAAAAAGTGTGTCCTGAGATTTCAGGCGACTCGTAGTTTTTTGGAAGCTTGGCAGGCCCTTTCCATGAAAGTGATTCTCGCCAGTCTCTGCTTAGGGCTACATCAACAGCAAACAAACCATAGAGATAGAACTTGGAACTGCTTTATTGTGTCAAGTTTCAAAGAGCTAGCACAAACCGTGTTTGATTTAGAGTTCCAAATACATGTATCCCTATAGGAGAAAACAGAGTGAAACCTCAAAATGAAACCGGTTACTGCCAAGGAACGGTTTAACCTAGAAGAACGAAATTTGGCGAGCCAAGTGGGATTGGTGTACTGATCATTACCTGAAAGTTTCATCAAGATTGGGTGAAAAAGTGTGTGCTGAGATTTCAGGCAACTCGTAGTTTTTTGGAAGCTTGGCAGGCCCTTTCCATGAAAGTGATTCTCGCCAGTCTCTGCTTAGGGCTACATCAACAGCAAACAAACCATAGAGATAGAACTTGAAACTGCTTTATTGTGTCAAGTTTCAAAGAGCTAGCACAAACCGTGTTTGATTTAGATTTCCAAATACATGTATCCGTATAGGAGAAAACAGAGTGAAACCTCAAAATGAAACCGGTTACTGCCAAGGAACAGTTTAACCTAGAAGAACGAAATTTGGCGAGCCAAGTGGGATTGGTGTACAGATCATTACCTGAAAGTTTCATCAAGATTGGGTGAAAAAGTGTGTGCTGAGATTTCAGGCAACTCGTAGTTTTTTGGAAGCTTGGCAGGCCCTTTCCATGAAAGTGATTCTCGCCAGTCTCTGCTTAGAGCTACATCAACAGCAAACAAACCATAGAGATAGAACTTGAAACTGCTTTATTGTGTCAAGTTTCAAAGAGCTAGCACAAACCGTGTGTGATTTAGAGTTCCAAATACATGTATCCATATAGGAGAAAACAGAGTGAAACCTCAAAATGAAACCGGTTACTGCCAAGGAAGGGTTTAACCTAGAAGAACGAAATTTGGTGAGCCAAGTGGGATTGGTGTACTGATCATTACCTGAAAGTTTCATCAAGATTGGGTGAAAAAGTGTGTGCTGAGATTTCAGGCAACTCGTAGTTTTTTGGAAGCTTGGCAGGCCCTTTCCATGAAAGTGATTCTCGCCAGTCTCTGCTTAGGGCTACATCTACAGCAAACAAACCATAGAGATAGAACATGAAACTGCTTTATTGTGTCAAGTTTCAAAGAGCTAGCACAAACCGTGTTTGATTTAGAGTTCCAAATACATGTATCCCTATGGGAGAAAACAGAGTGAAACCTCAAAATGAAACCGGTTACTGCCAAGGAACGGTTTAACCTAGAAGAACGAAATTTGGCGAGCCAAGTGGGATTGGTGTCCTGATCATTACCTGAAAGTTTCATCAAGATTGGGTGAAAAAGTGTGTGCTGAGATTTCAGGCAACTCGTAGTTTTTTGGAAGCTTGGCAGGCCCTTTCCATGAAAGTGATTCTCGCCAGTCTCTGCTTAGGGCTACATCAACAGCAAACAAACCATAGAGATAGAACTTGAAACTGCTTTATTGTGTCAAGTTTCAAAGAGCTAGCACAAACCGTGTTTGATTTAGAGTTCCAAATACATGTATCCCTATAGGAGAAAACAGAGTGAAACCTCAAAATGAAACCGGTTACTGCCAAGGAACAGTTTAACCTAGAAGAACGAAATTTGGCGAGCCAAGTGGGATTGGTGTACAGAACATTACCTGAAAGTTTCATCAAGATTGGGTGAAAAAGTGTGTGCTGAGATTTCAGGCAACTCGTAGTTTTTTGGAAGCTTGGCAGGCCCTTTCCATGAAAGTGATTCTCGCCAGTCTCTGCTTAGGGCTACATCAACAGAAAACAAACCATAGAGATAGAACATGAAACTGCTTTATTGTGTCAAGTTTCAAAGAGCTAGCACAAACCGTGTTTGATTTAGAGTTCCAAATACATGTATCCCTATAGGAGAAAACAGAGTGAAACCTCAAAATGAAACCGGTTACTGCCAAGGAACGGTTTAACCTAGAAGAACGAAATTTGGCGAGCCAAGTGGGATTGGTGTACTGATC
>NW_027525052.1:0-24515 GCF_052094955.1 Ictidomys tridecemlineatus
ATTCTTTCAGGTAATGATCAGTACACAAATACCACTTGGCTCACCTAATTTTGTTCTTCTAGGTTTAACCGTTCGTTTGCAGTAACCGTTTTAATTTTTAGGTTTCACTCTGTTTTCTCCTATAAGGATCCATGTATTTGGAACTCTAAATCAAACACGGTTTGTGCTAGCTCTTTGAAACTTGACACAATAAAGCAGTTTCAAGTTCTATCTCTATGCTTTGTTTGCTGTTGATGTAGCCCTAAGCAGACACTGGCAAACATCACTTTCATGGAAAGGGGTTGCCAAGATTCCAAAAAACTAGGAGTTGCCTGAAATCTCAGCAAACATTTTTTCACCCAATTTTGATGATTCTGTCAGGTAATGATCAGTACACCAAAACCACTTGGCTCACCAAATTTCGTTCTTCCTGGTTAAACCATTCGTTTGCAGTAACCGTTTTCATTTTTAGGTTTCACTCTGTTTTCTCCTATAGGGATACATGTATTTGGAACTCTAAATCAAACACGGTTTGTGCTAGCTCTTTGAAACTTGACACAATAAAGCAGTTTCAAGTTCTATCTCTACGGTTTGTTTGCTGTTGATGTAGACCTAAGCAGAGACTGGCGAAAATCACTTTCAAGGAAAGCGGTTTCCAAGCTTCCAAAAAACTACGAGTTGCCTGAAATCTCAGCAAAAATTTTTTCACCCAATCTTGATGATTTTTCAGGAAATGATCAGTACACAAAAACCACTTGGCTCACTAAACTTCGTTCTTCTAGGTTAAACCGTTGTTTGCAGTAACCGTTTTCATTTTTAGGTTTCACTCTGTTTTCTCCTATAGGGATGCAATATTTGGAACTCTAAATCAAACACGGTTTGTGCTAGCTCTTTGAAACTTGACACAATAAAGCAGTTTCAAGTTCTATCTCTATGGTTTGTTTGCTGTTGATGTAGCCCTAAGCAGAGACTGGCGAAAATCACTTTCATGGAAAGGGGTTGCCAAGCTTCCAAAAAACTACGAGTTGCCTGAAATCTCAGCAAACATTTTTTCACCCAATCTTGATGATCCTTTCAGGTAATGATCAGTAAACCAAAACCACTTGGCTCACCAAATTTCGTTCTTCTAGGTTAAACCGTTCGTTTGCAGTAACCGTTTTCATTTTTAGGTTTCACTCTGTTTTTTTCCTATAGGGATACATGTATTTGGAACTCTAAATCAAACACGGTTTGTGCTAGCTCTTTGAAAATTGACACAATAAAGCAGTTTCAAGTTCTATCTCTATGGTTTTTTGCTGTTGATGTAGCGCTAAGTAGATACTGGCGAAAATCATTTTCATGGAAAGGTGTTGCCAAGGTTCCACAAAACTACGAGTTGCCTGAAATCTCAGCAAATATTTTTTCACCCAATCTTGATGATTCTTTCAGGTAATGATCAGTACAGCAAAACCACTTGGCTCACCAAATTTCGTTCTTCTAGGTTAAACAGTTCGTTTGCAGTAACCGTTTTCATTTTTAGGTTTCACTCTGTTTTCTCCTATAGGGATACATGTATTTGGAACTCTAAATCAAACACGGTTTTTACTAGCTCTTTGAAACTTGACACAATAAAGCAGTTTCAAATTCAATCTCTATGGTTTGTTTGCTGTTGTTGTAGCCCTAAGCAGAGACTGGTGAAAATCACTTTCATGGAAAGGGGTTGCCAAGGTTCCAAAAAACTACGAGTTGCGTGAAATCTCAGAAAACATTTTTTCACCCAATCTTGAGGATTCTTTCAGGTAATGATGAGTACACCAAAACCACTTGGCTCACCAAATTTCGTTCTTCTAGGTTAAACCGTTCATTTTCAGTAAGTGTTTTCATTTTTAGGTTTCACTCTGTTTTCTCCTATAGGGATACATGTATTTGGAACTCTAAATTAAACACGGTTTGTGCTAGCTCTTTGAAACTTGACACAATAAAGCAGTTTCAAGTTCTATCTCTATGGTTTGTTTGCTGTTGATGTAGCCCTAAGCAGAGACTGGCGAAAATCACTTTCCTTTAAAGAGGTTGCCAAGCTTCCAAAAACCTACGAGTTGCCTGAAATCTCAGCAAACATTTTTTCACCCAATCTTGATGATTCTTTCAGGTAATGATCAGTACACAAAAACCACTTGGCTCACAAAATTTCGTTCTTCTAGGTTAAACCGTTCGTTTGCAGTAACCGTTTTAATTTTTAGGTTTCACTCTGTTTTCTCCTATAGGGATTCATGTATTTGGAACTCTAAATCAAACACGGTTTGTGCTAGCTCTTTGAAACTTGACACAATAAAGCAGTTTCAAGTTCTATCTCTATGGTTTGTTTGCTGTTGATGTAGCCTAAAGCAGAGACTGGCAAAAATCACTTTTATGGAAAGGGGTTGCCAAGCTTCAAAAAAACTAGGAGTTGCTTGAAATCTCAGCAAACCATTTTTCACCCAATCTTGATGATTCTTTCAGGTAATCATCAGTACACCAAAACCACTTGGCTCACCAAATTTCGTTCTTCTAGGTTAAACCGTTCGTTTGCAGTAACCGTTTTCATTTTTAGGTTTCACTCTGTTTTCCCCTATAGGGATACATGTATTTGGAACTCTAAATCAAACACGGTTTGTGCTAGCTCTTTGAAACTTGACACAATAAAGCAGTTTCAAATTCTATCTCTATGGTTTGTTTGCTGTTGTTGTAGCTCTAAGCAGAGACTGGTGAAAATCACTTTCATGGAAAGGGGTTGCCAAGCTTCTAAAAAACTACGAGTTGTGTGAAATCTCAGAAATCATTTTTTCACCCAATCTTGATGATTCTTTCAGGTAATGATGAGTACACCAAAACCACTTGGCTCACCAAATTTCTTTCTTCTAGGTTAAACCGTTCATTTTCAGTAACTGTTTTCATTTTTAGGTTTCACTCTGTTTTCTCCTATAGGGATACATGTATTTGGAACACTAAATTAAACACGGTTTGTGCTAGCTCTTTGAAACTTGACACAATAAAGCAGTTTCAAGTTCTATCTCTATGGTTTGTTTGCTGTTGATGTAGCCCTAAGCAGAGACTGGCGAAAATCACTTTCATGGAAAGGGGTTGCCAAGCTTCCAAAAAACTATGAGTTGCCTGAAATCTCAGCAAACTTTTTTTCACCCAATCTTGATGATTCTTTCATGTAATGATCAGTACACCAAAACCACTTGGCTCACCAAATTTCGTTCTTCTAGGTTAAACCGTTCGTTTGCAGTAACCGTTTTCATTTTTAGGTTTCACTCTGTTTTCTCCTATAGGGATACATGTATTTGGACCTCTAAATCAAACACGGTTTGTGCTAGCTCTTTGAAACTTGACACAATAAAAGAGTTTCAAGTTCCATCTCTATGGTTTGTTTGCTGTTGATGTAGCCCTAAGCAGAGACTGGCGAAAATCACTTTCATGGAAAGGGGTTGCCAAGCTTCCAAAAAACTACGAGTTGCCTGAAATCTCAGCAAACATTTTTTCACCCAATCTTGATGATTCTTTCAGGTAATGATCAGTACACCAAAACCACTTGGCTCACCAAATTTCGTTCTTCTAGGTTAAACTGTTCGTTTGCAGTAACCGTTTTCATTTTTAGGTTTCACTCTGTTTTCTCCTATAGGGATCCATGTATTTGGAACTCTAAATCAAACACGGTTTGTGCTAGCTCTTTGAAACTTGACACAATAAAGCAGTTTCAAGTTCCATCTCTATGGTTTGTATGCTGTTGATGTAGCCCTAAGCAGAGACTGGCGAAAATCACTTTCATGGAAAGGGGTTGCCAAGCTTCCAAAAAACTACGTGTTGCCTGAAATCTCAGCAAACATTTTTTCACCCAATCTTGATGATTCTCTCAGGTAATGATCAGTACTCCAAAACCACTTGGCTCACCAAATTTCGTTCTTCTAGGTTAAACCGTTCGTTTGCAGTAACCGTTTTCATTTTTAGGTTTCACTCTATTTTCTCCTATAGAGATACATGTATTTGGAACTCTAAATCAAACACGATTTGTGCTAGCTCTTTGAAACTTGACACAATAAAGCAGTTTCAAGTTCTATCTCTATGGTTTGTTTGCTGTTGATGTAGCCCTAAGCAGAGACTGGCGAAAATCACTTTCATGGAAAGGGGTTGCCAAGCTTCGAAAAAACTACGAGTTTCCTGAAATCTCAGCAATCATTTTTTCACCCAATCTTGATGATTCTTTCAGGTAATTATCAGTACACCAAAACCACTTGGCTCACCAAATTTCGTTCTTCTAGGTTAAACCGTTCGTTTGCAGTAACCGTTTTCATTTTTAGGTTTCACTCTGTTTTCTCCTATAGGGATCCATGTATTTGGAACTCTAAATCAAACACGGTTTTTACTAGCTCTTTGAAACTTGACACAATAAAGCAGTTTCAAATTCAATCTCTATGGTTTGTTTGCTGTTGTTGTAGCCCTAAGCAGAGACTGGTGAAAATCACTTTCATGGAAAGGGGTTGCCAAGGTTCCAAAAAACTACGAGTTGCGTGAAATCTCAGAAAACATTTTTTCACCCAATCTTGAGGATTCTTTCAGGTAATGATGAGTACACCAAAACCACTTGGCTCACCAAATTTCGTTCTTCTAGGTTAAACCGTTCATTTTCAGTAAGTGTTTTCATTTTTAGGTTTCACTCTGTTTTCTCCTATAGGGATACATGTATTTGGAACTCTAAATTAAACACGGTTTGTGCTAGCTCTTTGAAACTTGACACAATAAAGCAGTTTCAAGTTCTATCTCTATGGTTTGTTTGCTGTTGATGTAGCCCTAAGCAGAGACTGGCGAAAATCACTTTCCTTTAAAGAGGTTGCCAAGCTTCCAAAAACCTACGTGTTGCCTGAAATCTCAGCAAACATTTTTTCACCCAATCTTGATGATTCTTTCAGGTAATGATCAGTACTCCAAAACCACTTGGCTCACCAAATTTCGTTCTTCTAGGTTAAACTGTTCGTTTGCAGTAACCGTTTTCATTTTTAGGTTTCACTCTATTTTCTCCTATAGAGATACATGTATTTGGAACTCTAAATCAAACACGATTTGTGCTAGCTCTTTGAAACTTGACACAATAAAGCAGTTTCAAGTTCTATATCTATGGTTTGTTTGCTGTTGATGTAGCGCTAAGCAGAGACTGGCGAAAATCACTTTCATGGAAAGGGGTTGCCAAGCTTCGAAAAAACTACGAGTTTCCTGAAATCTCAGCAATCATTTTTTCACCCAATCTTGATGATTCTTTCAGGTAATTATCAGTACACCAAAACCACTTGGCTCACCAAATTTCGTTCTTCTAGGTTAAACTGTTCGTTTGCAGTAACCGATTTCATTTTTATGTTTCACTCTGTTTTCTCCTCTAGGGATACATGTATTTGGAACTCTAAATCAAACACGGTTTGTGCTAACTCTTTGAAACTTGACACAATAAAGCAGTTTCAAGTTCTATCTCTATGGTTTGTTTGCTGTTGATGTAGCCCTAAGCAGAGACTGGCGAAAATCACTTTCATTTAAAGGGGTTGCCAAGCTTCCAAAAATCTAAGAGTTGCCTGAAATCTCAGCAAACATTTTTTCACCCAATCTTGATGATTCTTTCAGGTAAAGATCAGTACACCAAAACCACTTGGCTCACCAAATTTCGTTCTTCTAGGTTAAACCGTTCGTTTGTAGTAACCGTTTTCATTTTTAGGTTTCACTCTGTTTTCTCCTATAGGGATCCATGTATTTGGAAATCTAAATCAAACACGGTTTGTGCTAGCTCTTTGAAACTTGACACAATAAAGCAGTTTAAAGTTCTATCTCTATGGTTTGTTTGCTGTTGATGTAGCCCTAAGCAGAGACTGGCGAAAATCAGTTTCATTTAAAGGGGTTGCCAAGCTTCCAAAAAACTACGTGTTCCCTGAATTCTCAGCAAACATTTTTTCTCCCAATCTTGATGATTCTTTCAGGTAATGATCAGTACACCTAAACCACTTGGCTCAACAAATTTCGTTCTTCTCTTTTAAACCGTTCGTTTGCAATAACTGTTTTCATTTTTAGGTTTCACTCTGTTTTCTCGTATAGGGATACAAGTATTTTAAGTCTAAATCAAACACGGTTTGTGCTAGCTCTTTGATACTTTACACAATAAAGCAGTTTCAAGTTCTATCTCTATGGTTTGTTTGCTGTTGGTGTAGCCCTAAGCAGAGACTGGCGAAAATCACTTTCATTTAAAGGGGTTGCCAAGCTTCCAAAAATCTACGAGTTGCCTGAAATCTCAGCACACATTTTGTCACCCAATCTTGATGATTCTTTCAGGTAATGATCAGTACACCAAAACCACTTGGCTCACCAAATTTCGTTCTTCTAGGTTAAACCGTTCCTTTGCAGTAACTGTTTTCATTTTTAGGTTTCACTCTGTTTTCTCCTATAGGGATACATATATTTGGAATTCTAAATCAAACATGGTTTGTGCTAGCTCTTTGAAACTTGAAACAATAAAGCAGTTTCAACTTCTATCTCTATGGTTTTTTTGCTGCTGATGTAGCCCTAAGCAGAGACTTGCGAAAATCACTTTCATGGAAAGGGGTTGCCAAGCTTCCAAAAAACTATGAGTTGCCTGAAATCTCAGCAAACATTTTTTCACCCAATCTCAATGATTCTTTCAGGTAATGATCAGTACACCAAAACCACTTGGCTCATCAAATTTCGTTCTTCTAGGTTAATCCGTTCGTTTGCAGTAATCATTTTTATTATTAGGTTTCACTCTGTTTTCTCCTATAGGGATACATGTATTTTGAACTCTAAATCAAACACGGTTTGTGCTAGCTCTTTGAAACTTGACAAAATAATGCAGTTTCAAATTCTATCTCTATGGTTTGTTTGCTGTTGATGTAGCCCTAAGCAGAGACTGGCGAAAATCACTTTCATGGAAAGGGGTTGCCAAGCTTCCAAAAAACTACGAGTTGCCTGAAATCTCAGCAAACATTTTTTCACCCAATCTTGATGATTCTTTCAGGTAATGATCAGTACACCAAAACCACTTGGCTCACCAAATTTTGTTCTTCTTGGTTAAACCATTCGTTTGCAGTAACCGTTTTCATTTTTAGGTTTCACTCTGTTTTCTCCTATAGGGATACATGTATTTGGAACTCTAAATCAAACACAGTTTGTTCTAGCTCTTTGAAACTTGACACAATAAAGCAGTTTCAAGTTCTATCTCTATGGTTTGTTTGCTGTTAATGTAGCCCTAAGCAGAGACTGGCGAAAATCACTTTCATGGAAAGGGGTTGCCAAGCTTCCAAAAAACTACCAGTTGCCTGAAATCTCAGCAAACATTTTTTCACACAATCTTGATGATTCTTTCAGGTAATGATCAGTACATTAAAACCACTTGGCTCACCAAATTTCGTTCTTCTAGGTTAAACCGTTCGTTTGCAGTAACCGTTTTCATTTTTAGGTTTCACTCTGTTTTCTCCTATAGGGTTACATGTATTTGGAAGTCTAAATCAAACACGGTTTGTGCTAGCTCTTTGAAACTTGACACAATAAAGCAGTTTCAAGTTCTATCTCTATGGTTTGTTTGCTGTTGATGTAGCCCTAAGCAGAGACTGGCGAAAATCCCTTTCATGGAAAGGGGTTGCCAAGCTTCCAAAAAATTACGTGTTGCCTGAAATCTCAGCAAACATTTTTTCACCCAATCTTGATGATTCTTTCAGGTAATGATCAGTACTCCAAAACCACTTGGCTCACCAAATTTCGTTCTTCTAGGTTGAACCGTTCGTTTGCAGTAACCGTTTTCATTTTTAGGTTTCACTCTGTTTTCTCCTATAGGGATATATGTATTTGGAACTCTAAATAAAACATGGTTTGTGCTAGCTCTTTGAAACTTGACACAATAAAGCAGTTTCAAGTTCTATCTCTATGGTTTGTTTGCTGTTGATGTAGCCCTAAGCAGAGACTGGCGAAAATCACTTTCATGGAAAGGGGTTGCCAAGCTTCCAAAAAACTACGAGTTGCATGAAATCTCAAGACACATTTTTTCACCCAATCTTGATGATTCTTTCAGGTAATGATCAGTACACCAAAACCACTTGGCTCACCAAATTTTGTTCTTCTAGGTTAAACCTTTCGTTTGCAGTAACCGTTTTCATTTTTAGGTTTCACTCTGTTTTCTCCTATAAGGATACATGTATTTGGAACTCTAAATCAAACACGATTTGTGCTAGCTCTTTCAAACTTGACACAAGAAAGCAGTTTCAAGTTCTATCTCTATGGTTTGTTTGCTGTTGATGTAGCCCTAAGCAGAGACTGGCGATAATCACTTTCATGGAAAGGGGTTGCCAAGCTTCCAAAAAACTACGAGTTGCCTGAAATCTCAGCAAATATTTTTTTCACCCAATCTTGATGATTCTTTCAGGTAATGATCAGTACACCAAAATCACTTGGCTCACCAAATTTCGTTCTTCTAGGTTAAACCGTTTGTTTGCAGTAACCGTTTTCATTTTTAGGTTTCACTCTGTTTTCTCCTGTAGGGATACATGTATTTGGAACTCTAAATCAAACACGGTTTGTGCTAGCTCTTTGAAACTTGACACATTAAAGCAGTTTCAAGTTCTATCTCTATGGTTTGTTTTCTGTTGATGTAGCCCTAAGCAGAGACTGGCAAAAATCACTTTCATGGAAAGGGGTCGCCAAGCTTCCAAATATCTACGAGTTGCCTGAAATCTCAGCAACCATTTTTTCACCCAATCTTGATGATTCTTTCAGGTAATGATCAGTACTCCAAAACCACTTGGGTCAACAAATTTCGTTCTTCTAGGTTAAACCGTTCATTTACAATAACCGTTTTCATTTTTAGGTTTCACTCTGTTTTCTCCTATAGAGATACATGTATTTGGAACTCTAAATCAAACACGGTTTGTGCTAGCTCTTTGAAACTTGACACAATAAAGCAGTTTCAAGTTCTATCTCTATGGTTTGTTTGCTGTTGATGTAGCCCTAAGCAGAGACTAGCGAAAATCACTTTCATTTAAAGTGGTTGCCAAGCTTCCAAAAAACTACGAGTTGCCTGAAATCTCAGCAAACATTTTTTCACCCAATCTTGATGATTCTTTCAGAAAATGATCAGTACACCAAAACCACTTGGCTCACCAAATTTCGTTATTATAGTTTAAACCGTTCATTGGCAGTAACCGTTTTCATTTGTAGATTTCAATCTGTTTTCTCCTATAGGGATACATGTATTTGGAACTCTAAATCAAACACGGTTTGGGCTAGCTCTTTGAAACTTGACACAATAAAGCAGTTTCAAGTTCTATCTATATGGTTTGTTTGCTGTTTATGTAGCCCTAAGGAGAGACTGGTGAAAATAGTTCATTTAAAGGGGTTGCCAAGCTTCCAAAAAACTACGAGTTGCCTTAAATCTCAGCAAACATTTTTTTCCCAATCTTGATGATTCTTTCAGGTAATGATCAGTACACCAAAAACCACTTGGCTCACCAAATTCGTTCTTCTAGGTTAAACCGTTCGTTTGCAGTAACCGTTTTCATTTTTAGGTTTCACTCTGTTTTCTCCTATACAAGTACATGTATTTGGAACTCTAAATCAAACACGGTTTGTGCTAGCTCTTTTGAAACTTCACACAATAAAGCAGTTTCAAGTTCTATCTCTATGGTTTGTTTGCTGTTGATGTAGCCCTAAGCAGAGACTAGCGAAAATCACTTTCATTTAAGTGGTTGCCAAGCTTCCAAAAAACTACGAGTTGCCTGAAATCTCAGCAAACATTTTTCACCCAATCTTGATGATTCTTTCAGGAAAAGATCAGTACACCAAAACCACTTGGCTCACCAAATTTCGTTCTTATAGTTCAAACCGTTCATTTGCAGTAACCGTTTTCATTTGTAGATTTCAATCTGTTTTCTCCTATAGGGATACATGTATTTGGAACTCTAAATCAAACACGGTTTGGGCTAGCTCTTTGAAACTTGACACAATAAAGCAGTTTCAAGTTCTATCTCTATGGTTTGTTTGCTGTTTATGTAGCCCTAAGGAGAGACTGGTGAAAATCAGTTTCATTTAAAAAGGTTGCCAAGCTTCCAAAAACTACGAGTTGCCTTAAATCTCAGCAAACATTTTTTTTCCCAATCTTGATGATTCTTTCAGGTAATGATCAGTACACCAAAACCACTTGGCTCACCAAATTTCGTTCTTCTAGGTTAAACCGTTCGTTTGCAGTAACCGTTTTCATTTTTAGGTTTCACTCTGTTTTCTCCTATACAAATACATGTATTTGGAACTCTAAATCAAACACGGTTTGTGCTAGCTCTTTGAAACTTGACACAATAAAGCAGTTTCAAGTTCTATCTCTATGGATTTTTTGCTGCTGATGTAGCCCTAAGAAGAGACTGGCGAAAATCACTTTCATGGAAATGGGTTGCCCAAGCTTCCAAAAACTATGAGTTGCCTGAAATCTCAGCAAACATTTTTTCACCCAATCTTGATGATTCTTTCAGGTAATGATCAGTACACCAAAACCACTTGGCTCATCAAATTTCGTTCTTCTAGGTTAATCCGTTCGTTTGCAGTAACCGTTTTTATTTTTAGGTTTCACTCTGTTTTCTCCTATAGGGATACATGTATTTGGAACTCTAAATCAAACACGGTTTGTGCTAGCTCTTTGAAACTTGACAAAATAATGCAGTTTCAAAGTCTATCTCTATGGTTTGTTTGCTGTTGATGTAGCCCTAAGCAGAGACTGTCGAAAATCACTTTCATGGAAATGGGTTGCCAAGCTTCCAAAGAATTACGAGTTGCCTGAAATCTCAGCAAACATTTTTTCACACAATCTTGATGATTCTTTCAGGTAATTATCAGTACACCAAAACCACTTGGCTCACCAAATTTCGTCTTCTTGGTTAAACCATTCGTTTGCAGTAACAGTTTTCATTTTTAGGTTTCACTCTGTTTTCTCCTATAGGGATACATGTATTTGGAACTCTAAATCAAACACGGTTTGTGGTAGCTCTTTGAAACTTGACACAATAAAGCAGTTTCAAGTTCTATCTCTATTGTTTGTTTGCTGTTGGTGTAGCCCCAAGCAGAGACTGGCGAAAATCACTTTCATTTAAAGGAGTTGCCAAGGTTCCAAAAATCTAAGAGTTTGCCTGAAATCTCAGCACACATTTTTTCACCCAATCTTGATGATTCTTTCAGGTAATGATCAGTACACCAAAACCACTTGGGTCACCAAATTTCGTTCTTTCTAGTTTAAAACCGTTCTTTGCAGTAACCGTTTTATTTTTAGGTTTCACTCTGTTTTCTCCTATAGGGATACATGTATTTGGAACTCTAAATCAAACAAGGTTTCTGCTAGCTCTTTGAAACTTGAAACAAAAAGTAGTTTCAAGTTCTAAGTCTATGGTTTTTTTGCTGCTGATGTAGCCCTAAGCAGAGACTGGCGAAAATCACTTTCATGGAAAGGGGTTGCCAAGCTTCCAAAAAACTATGAGTTGCCTGAAATCTCAGCAAACATTTTTTCACCCAATCTCGATGATTCTTTCAGGTAATGATCAGTACACCAAAACCACTTGGCTCATCAAATTTCGTTCTTCTAGGTTAATCCGTTCGTTTGCAGTAACCGTTTATATTTTTAGGTTTCACTCTGTTTTCTTGTATAGGGATACATGTATTTGGAACTCTAAATCAAACATGGTTTGTGCTAGCTCTTTGAAACTTGACAAAATAATGCAGTTTCAAATTCTATCTCTATGGTTTGTTTGCTGTTGATGTAGCCCTAAGCAGAGACTGGCGAAAATCACTTTCATGGAAAGGGGTTGCCAAGCTTCCAAAAAACTACGAGTTGCCTGAAATCTCAGCAAACATTTTTTCACCCAATCTTGATGATTCTTTCAGGTAATGATCAGTACACCAAAACCACTTGGCTCACCAAATTTCGTTCTTCTTGGTTAAACCATTCGTTTGCAGTAACAGTTTTCATTTTTAGGTTTCACCCTGTTTTCTCCTATAGGGATACATGTATTTGGAACCTTAAATCAAACACAGTTTGTGCTAGCTCTTTGAAACTTCACACAATAAAGCAGTTTCAAGTTCTATCTCTATGGTTTGTTTGCTGTTAATGTAGCCCTAAGCAGAGACTGGCGAAAATCACTTTCATGGAAAGGGGTTGCCAAGCTTCCAAAAAACTACGAGTTGCCTGAAATATCAGCAAACATTTTTTCTCCCAATCTTGATGAATCTTTCAGGAAATGATCAGTACACCAAAACCACTTGGCTCACCAAATTTCGTTCTTCTAGGATAAACCGTTCGTTTGCAGTAACTGATTTCATTTTTAGGTTTCACTCTGTTTTCTCCTATAGGGATACATGTATTTGGAACTCTAAATCAAACATGGTTTTTGCTAGCTCTTTGAAAGTTGACACAATAAAGCAGTTTCAAGTTCTATCTCTATGGTTTGTTTGCTGTTGATGTAGCCCTAAGCAGAGACTGGCAAAAATCACTTTCATTTAAAGGGGTTGCCAAGCTTCCAAAAAACTACGAGTTTCCTGAAATCTCAGCAAACATTTTTTCACCCAATCTTGATGATTCTTTCAGGTAATGATCAGTACACCAAAACCACTTGGCTCACCAAATTTCGTTCTTCTGGGTTAAACCGTTCGTTTGCAGTAACCGATTTCATTTTTAGGTTTCACTCTGTTTTCTCCTAATAGAATACATGTATTTGGAACTCTAAATCAAACACGGTTTCTGCTAGCTCTTTGAAACTTGACACAATAAAGCAGTTTCAAGTTCTATCTCTATGGTTTGTTTGCTGTTGATGTAGCCCTAATCAAGACTGGCGAAAATCACTTCATGGAAAGGGGGTTGCCAAGCTTCCAAAAAACTACGAGTTGCCTGAAATCTCAGAAAACTTTTTTTCACCCAATCTTGATGATTCTTTCAGGTAATGATCAGTACACCAATACCACTTGGCTCACCAAATTTCGTTCGTCTAGGTTAAACCGTTCTTTTGCAGTAACCGTTTTCATTTTTAGGTTTCACTCTGTTTTTTCCTATAGGGATACATGCATTTGGAACTCTAAATCAAACACGGTTTGTGCTAGCTCTTTGAAACTTGACACAATAAAGCAGTTTCAAGTTCTATCTCTATGCTTTGTTTGCTGTTGATGTAGCCCTAAGCAGAGACTGGCGAAAATCTCTTTCAGGAAAGGGGTTGCCAAGCTTCCAAACAACTACGAGTTTCCTGAAATCTCAGCAAACATTTTTTCACCCAATCGTGATGATTCTTTCAGGTATTGATCAGTACACCGAAACCACTTGGCTAACCAAATTTCGTTCTTCTAGGTTAAACGGTTCGTTTGCAGTAACCGTTTTCATTTTCAGGTTTCACTCTGTTTTCTCCTATAGGGATACATGTATTTGGAACTCTAAATCAAACACGGTTTGACCTAGCTCTTTGAAACTTGACACAATAAAGAAATTTCAAGTGCTTTCTCTATGGTTTGTTTGCTGTTGATGTAGCCCTTTGCAGAGACTGGCGAAAATCACTTTCATTTAAAGTGGTTGCCAAGCTTCCAAAAAACTACGAGTTGCCTGAAATCTCAGCAAACATTTTTTATCCCAATCTTGATGATTCTATCAGGTAATGATCAGTACACCAAAACCACTTGGCTCACCAAATGTCGTTCTTCTAGGTTAAACCGTTCGTTTGCAGTAACCGTTTTCATTTTTAGGTTTCTCTCTGTTTTCTCCTATAGGGATACATGTATTTGGAACTCTAAATCAAAAACGGTTTTTGCTAGCTCTTTGAAACTTGACTCAAAAAAGAAGTTTCAAGTTCTATCTCTATGGTTTCTTTGCTGTTGATGTAGCCCTAAGCAGAGACTGGCGAAAATCACTTTCATGGAAAGGTGTTGCCAAGCTTCCAAAAAACTACGAGTTGCATGAAATCTCAGCAAGTATTTTTTCCTTCAATCTTGATGATTCTTTCAGGTAATGATCAGTACACCAAAACGACTTGGCTCACCAAATTTCGTTCTTCTAGGTGAAACCGTTCGTTTGCAGTATCGGTTTTCATTTTTAGGTTTCACTCTGTTTTCTCCTATAGGGATACATGTATTTGGAACTCTAAATCAAACACGGTTTGTGCTAGCTCTTTGAAACTTGACACAATAAAGCAGTTTCAAGTTCTATCTCTATGGTTTGTTTGCTGTTGATGTAGCCCTAAGCAGAGACTGGCAAAAATCACTTTCATGGAAAGGGGTTGCCAAGCTTCCAAAAAACTACGAGTTGCCTGAAATCTCAGCAAACATTTTTCCACCCAATCTTGATGATTCTTTCAGGTAATGATCAGTACACCAAAACCACTTGGCTCACCAAATTTCGTTCTCCTAGGTTAAACCGTTCATTTGCAGTAACCGTTTTCGTTTGTAGATTTCAATTTGTTTTCTCCTATACGGATACATATATTTGGAACTCTAAATCAAACACGGTTTGTTCTAGCTCTCTGAAACTTGACACAATAAAGCAGTTTCAAGTTCTATCTCTATGGTTTGTTTGCTGTTGATGTAGCACTATGCAGAGACTGGTGAAAATCAGTTTCATTTAAAGGGGTTGCCAAGCTTCCAAAAAACTACGAGTTGCCTGAAATCTCAGCAAACATTTTTTCTCCCAATCTTGATGATTCTTTCAGGTAATGATCAGTACACAAAAACCACTTGGCTCACAAAATTTCGTTCTTCTAGGTTTAACCGTTCCTTTGCAGTAACCATTTTCATTTTTAGGTTTCACTCTGTTTTCTCCTATAGAGATCCATGTATTTGGAACTCTAAATCAAACACGGTTTGTGCTAGCTCTTTGAAACTTGACACAATGAAGCAGGTTCAAGTTCTATTTCTATGGTTTGTTTGCTGTTGATGTAGCCCTAAGACAGAGACTGGCGAAAATCACTTTCATGGAAAGGGGTTGCCCAGCTTCCAAAAAACTACAAGTTGCCTGAAATCTCAGCAAACATTTTTTCACCCAATCTCGATGATTCTTTCAGGTAATGATCAGTACAGCAAAACCACTTGGCTCACCAAATTTCGTTCTTCTAGGTTAAACCGTTCGTTTGCAGTAACCGTTTTCATTTTTAGGTTTCACTCTGTTTTCTCCTGTAGGGATACATGTATTTGGAACTCTAAATCAAACACGGTTTGTGCTAGCTCTTTGAAACTTGACACATTACAGCAGTTTCAAGTTCTATCTCTATGGTTTGTTTGCTGTTGATGTAGCCCTAAGCAGAGATTGGCGAAAATCACTTTCATGGAAAGGGGTTGCCAAGCTTCCAAAAAACTACGAGTTGCCTGAAATCTCAGCAAACATTTTTTCTCCCAATATTGATGATTCTTTCAGGTAATGATCAGTACACCAAAACCACTTGGCTCACCACATTTCATTCTTCTAGGTTTAACCGTTCGTTTGCAGTAACCGTTTTCATTTTTAGGTTTCACTCTGTTTTCTCCTATAGGGATCTATGTATTTGGAACTCTAAATCAAACACGGTTTGTGCTAGCTCTTTGAAACTTGACACAATAAAGCAGTTTCAAGTTTTATCTCAATGGTTTGTTTGCTGTTGATGTAGCCCTAAGCAGAGACTGGCGAAAATCACTTTCATGGAAAGGGGTTGCCAAGATTCGAAAATACTACGAGTTGCCTGAAATCTCAGCAAACATTTTTTCACCCAATCTTGATGATTCTTTCAGGTAATGATCAGTACTCCAAAACCACTTGGCTCACCAAATTTCGTTCTTCTAGGTTAAACCGTTCGTTTGCTGTAACCGTTTTCATTTTTAGGTTTCACTCTATTTTCTCCTATAGGGATACATGTATTTGGAACTCTAAATCAAACACGGTTTGTGCTAGCTCTTTGAAACTTGACACAATAAAGCAGTTTCAAGTTCCATCTCTATGGTTTGTTTGCTGTTGATGTAGCCCTAAGCAGAGACTGGCGAAAATCACTTTCATGGAAAGGGGTTGCCAAGCTTCCAAAAAACTACGAGTTGCCTGAAATCTCAGAAAACATTTTTTCACCCAATCTTGATGATTCTTTCAGGTAATGATCAGTACACCAAAACCACTTGGCTCACCAAATTTCGTTCTTCTAGGTTAAACCGTTCGTTTGCAGTAACCGTTTTCATTTTTAGGTTTCACTCTGTTTTCTCCTATAGGGATAAATGTGTTTGGAACTCTAAATAAAACATGGTTTGTGCTAGCTCTTTGAAACTTGACACAATAAAGCAGTTTCAAGTTCTATCTCTATGGTTTTTTTGCTGTTGATGTAGCCCTAAGCAGAGACTGGCGAAAATCACTTTCATGGAAAGGGGTTGCCAGGCTTCCAAAAAACTACGAGTTGCATGAAATCTCAAGACACATTTTTTCACCCAATCTTGATGATTCTTTCAGGTAATGATCAGTACACCAAAACCACTTGGCTCACCAAATTTCGTTCTTCTAGGTTAAACCGTTCGTTTGCAGTAACCGTTTTCATTTTTAGGTTTCACTCTGTTTTCTTCTATAGGGATCCATGTATTTGGAACTCTAAATCAAACACGTTTTGTGCTAGCTCTTTGAAACTTGACACAATAAAGCATTGTCAAGTTCTATCTCTATGGTTTGTTTGCTGTTGATGTAGCCCTAAGAAGAGACTGGCGAAAATCACTTTCATGGAAAGACATTGCCAAGCTTCCAAAAAACTACGAGTTCCCTGAAATCTCAGCAAACATTTTTTTCACCCAATCTTGATGATTCTTTCAGGTAATGATCAGTACACCAAAACCACTTGGCTCACCAAATTTCGTTCTTCTAGGTTAAACCGTTCGTTTGCAGTAACCGTTTTCATTTTTAGGTTTCACTCTCTTTTCTCCTATAGGGATACATGTATTTGGAACTCTAAATCAAACTCGGTTTGTGCTAGCTCTTTGAAACTTGACAAAATAAAGCAGTTTCAAGTTCTATCTCTATGGTTTGTTTGCTGTTGATGTAGCCCTAAGCAGAGACTGGCGAAAATCACTTTCATAAAATGGGGTTGCCAAGCTTCCAAAGGACTACCAGTTGCCTGAAATCTCAGCAAACATTTTTTCACCAATCTTAATGATTCTTTCAGGTAATGATCAGTACACAAAAACCACTTGGCTCACCAAATTTCGTTCTTCTTGGTTAAACCGTTCGTTTGCAGTAACCGTTTTCATTTTTAGGTTTCACTCTGTTTTCTCCTATAGGGATTCATGTATTTGGAACTCTAAATCAAACACGGTTTGTGCTAGCTCTTTGAATCTTGACACAATAAAGCAGTTTCAAGTTCTATCTCTATGGTTTGTTTGCTGTTGATGTAGCCCTAAAAAGAGACTGGCGAAAATCACTTTCATGGAAAGGGGTTGCCAAGCTTCGAAAAAACTACGAGTTGCCTGAAATCTCAGCAAACATTTTTCAACCCAATCTTGATGATTCTTTAGGTAATGATCAGTACACCAAAACCACTTGGCTCACCAAATTTCGTTCTTCTAGGTTAAACCGTTCGTTTGCAGTAATCGTTTTCATTTTTAGATTTCACTCTGTTTTCTTCTATAGGGATTCATTGTATTTGGAACTATAAATCAAACACGATTTGTGCTAGCTCTTTGAAACTTGACCAAATAAAGCAGTTTCAAGTTCTCTCTCTAGGGTTTGTTTGCTGTTGATGTAGCCCTAAGCAGAGACTGGCGAAAATCACTTTCATTTAAAGGGGTTTGCAAGCTTCCAAAAAACTAGGAGTTGCCTGAAATCTCAGCAAATATTTTTTCACCCAATCTTGATGATTCTTTCAGGTAATGATCAGTACACCAAAACCACTTGGCTCACCAAATTTCGTTCTTCTAGGTTAAACCGTTCGTTTGCAGTAACCGTTTTCATTTTTAGGTTTCACTCTGTTTTCTCCTATAGGGATACATGTATTTGGAACTCTAAATCAAACTCGGTTTGTGCTAGCTCTTTGAAACTTGACACAATAAAGCAGTTTCAAGTTCTATCTCTATGGTTTCTTTGCTGTTGATGTAGCCCTAAGCACAGACTGTCGAAAATCACATTCATTTAAAGGGGTTGCCAAGCTTCCAAAAAATTATGAGTTGCCTGAAATATCAGCAAACATTTTTTCACCCAATCTTGATGATTCTTTCAGGTAATGGTCAGTACACCAAATTCACCTGGCTCACCAAATTTCGTTCTTCTAGGTTAAACCGTTCATTTGCAGTAACCGTTTTCATTTTTAGGTTTCACTCTGTTTTCTCCTATAGGGATACATGTATTTGGATCTCTAAATCAAACACGGTAGGTGCTAGTTCTTTGAAACTTGACACAATAAAGCAGTTTCAAGTTCTATCTCTATGCTTTGTTTGCTGTTGATGTAGCCCTAAGCAGAGACTGGCGAAAATAACTTTCATGGAAAGGGGTTGCCAAGCTTCCAAAAAACTACGATTTTCCTTGAAATCTCAGCAAATCATTTTTCACCCAATCTTGATGATTCTTTCAGGTAATGATCAGTACACCAAAACCACTTGGGTCACCAAATTTTGTTCTTCTAGGTGAAACCGTTCGTTTGCAGTAACCGTTTTCATTTTTAGGTTTCACTCTGTTTTCTCCTATAGGGATCCATGTATTTGGAACACTAAATCAAACACGGTTTGTGCTAGCTCTTGGAAACTTGACACAATAAAGCAGTTTCAAGTTCTATCTCTATGGTTTGTTTGCTGTTGATGTGGCCCTAAGACAGAGACTGGCGAAAATCACTTTCATGGAAAGGGGTTGCCCAGCTTCCAAAAAACTACGAGTTGCCTGAAATCTCAGCAAACATTTTTTCACCCAATCTCGATGATTCTTTCAGGTAATGATCAGTACACCAAAACCACTTGGCTCACCAAATTTCGTTCTTCTAGGTTAAACCGTTCGTTTGCAGTAACCGTTTTCATTTTTAGGTTTCACTCTGTTTTCTCCTATAGGGATACATGTATTTGGAACTCTAAATCAAACACGGTTTGTGCTAGCTCTTTGAAACTTGACACAATAAAGCAGTTTCAAGTTCTATCTCTATGGTTTGTTTGATGTTGATGTAGCCCTAAGCAGAGACTGGCGAAAATCACTTTCATGGAAAGGGGTTGCCAAGCTTCCAAAAAACTACGAGTTGCCTGAAATCTCAGCAAACATTTTTCCACCCAATCTTGATGATTCTTTCAGGTAATTATCAGTACACCAAAACCACTTGGCTCACCAAATTTCGTTCTTCTAGGTTAATCCGTTCATTTGCAGTAACCGTTTTCGTTTGTAGATTTCAATTTGTTTTCTCCTATACGGATACATGTATTTGGAACTCTAAATCAAACACGGTTTGGGCTAGCTCTCTGAAACTTGACACAATAAAGCAGTTTCAAGTTCTATCTCTATGGTTTGTTTGCTGTTGATGTAGCCCTAAGCAGCGACTGGTGAAAATCAGTTTCATTTAAAGGGGTTGCCAAGCTTCCAAATAACTACAGGTTGCCTGAAATCTCAGCAAACATTTTTTCTCCCAATCTTGATGATTCTTTCAGGTAATGATCAGTACACCAAAACCACTTGGCCCACAAAATTTCGTTCTTCTAGGTTTAACCGTTCGTTTGCAGTAACCATTTTCATTTTTAGGTTTCACTCTGTTTTCTCCTATAGAGATCCATGTATTTGGAACTCTAAATCAAACACGGTTTGTGCTAGCTCTTTGAAACTTGACACAATAAAGCAGTTTCAAGTTCTATCTCTATGGTTTGTTTGCTGTTGATGTAGCCCATAAACAGAGACTGGCGAAAATCACTTTCATGGAAAGGGGTTGCCCAGCTCAAAAAACTACAAGTTGCCTGAAATCTCAGCAAACTTTTTTTCACCCAATCTCGAAATTCTTTCAGGTAATGATCAGTACAGTAAAACCACTTGGCTCACCAAATTTCGTTCTTCTAGGTTAAACCGTTCGTTTGCAGTAACCGTTTTCATTTTTAGGTTTCACTCTGTTTTCTCCTATACGGATACATGTATTTGGAACTCTAAATAAAATATGGTTTGTGCTAGCTCTTTGAAACTTGACACAATAAAGCAGTTTCAAGTTCTATCTCTTTGGTTTGTTTGCTGTTGATGTAGCCCTAAGCAGAGACTGGCGAAAATCACTTTCATGGAAAGGGGTTGCCAAGCATCCAAAAAAATTCGAGTTTCCTGAAATCTCTTCAAACATTTTTTCTCCCAATCTTGATGATTCTTTCAGGTAATGATCAGTACACCAAAACCACTTGGCTCACCACATTTCGTTCTTCTAGGTTTAACGTTGGTTTGCAGTAACCGTTTTCATTTTTAGGTTTCACTCTGTTTTCTCCTATAGGGATCTATGTATTTGGAACTCTAAATCAAACACGGTTTGTGCTAGCTCTTTGAAACTTGACACAATAAACCAGTTTTAAGATTTATCTTTATGGTTTGTTTGCTGTTGATGTAGCCCTAAGCAGAGACTGGCGAAAATCACTTTCATGGAAAGGGGTTGCCAAGCTTCAAAAAAACTACGAGTTGCCTGAAATCTCAGCAAACATTTTTTCACCCAATCTTGATGATTTTTTCAGGTAATGATCAGTACAACCAAAAACCACTTGGCTCACCAAATTTCGTTCTTCTAGGTTAAACCGTTCGTTTGCAGTTAACCGTTTTCATTTTTAGGTTTCACTCTGTTTTCTCCTATAGGGATACATGTATTTGGAACTCTAAATCAAACTCGGTTTGTGCTAGCTCTTTGGAACTTGACACAATAAAGCAGTTTCAAGTTCTATCTCTTTGGTTTGTTTGCTGTTGATGTAGCCCTAAGCAGAGACTGGCGAAAATCACTTTCATGGAAAGGGGTTGCCAAGCATCCAAAAAAATTCGAGTTTCCTGAAATCTCTTCAAACATTTTTTCTCCCAATCTTGATGATTCTTTCAGGTAATGATCAGTACACCAAAACCACTTGGCTCACCACATTTCGTTCTTCTAGGTTTAACCGTTCGTTTGCAGTAACCGTTTTCATTTTTAGGTTTCACTCTGTTTTCTCATATAGGGATCTATGTATTTGGAACTCTAAATCAAACACGGTTTGTGCTAGCTCTTTGAAACTTGACACAATAAACCAGTTTTAAGTTTTATCTTTATGGTTTGTTTGCTGTTGATGTAGCCCTAAGCAGAGACTGGCGAAAATCACTTTCATGGAAAGGGGTTGCCAAGCTTCAAAAAAACTACGAGTTGCCTGAAATCTCAGCAAACATTTTTTCACCCAATCTTGATGATTTTTTCAGGTAATGATCAGTACACCAAAACCACTTGGCTCACCAAATTTCGTTCTTCTAGGTTAAACCGTTCGTTTGCAGTAACCGTTTTCATTTTTAGGTTTCACTCTGTTTTCTCCTATAGGGATACATGTATTTGGAACTCTAAATCAAACTCGGTTTGTGCTAGCTCTTTGAAACTTGACACAATAAAGCAGTTTCAAGTTCTATCTCTATGTTTTTTTTGCTGTTGATGTAGCCCTAAGCAGAGACTGGCGAAAATCACTTACATGGAAAGGTGTTGCCAAGCTTCCAAAAAACTATGAGTTGCCTGAAATCTCAGCAAACATTTTTTCACCCAATCTTGATGATTCTTTCAGGTAATGGTCAGTACGCCAAATCCACTTGGCTCTTCAAATTTCGTTCTTCTAGGTTAAACCGTTCATTTGCAGTAACCGTTTTCATTTTTAGGTTTCACTCTGTTTTCTCCTATAGGGATACATGTATTTGGAACTCTAAATCAAACACGGTTTGTGCTAGTTCTTTGAAACTAGACACAATAAAGCAGTTTCAAGTTCTTTCTCTATGCTTTGTTTGCTGTTGATGTAGCCCTAAGCAGAGACTGGCGAAAATCACTTTCATGGAAAGGGGTTGCCAAGCTTCCAAAAAACTACGATATTCCTTGAAATCTCAGCAAATCAATTTTCACCCAATCTTGATGATTCTTTCAGGTAATGATCAGTACACCAAAACTACTTGGCACACCAAATTTCGTTCTTCTAGGTAAAACCGTTCCTTTGCAGTAACCGTTTTCATTTTTAGGTTTCACTCTGTTTTCTCCTATAGGGATCCTTGTATTTGGAACACTAAATCAAACACGGTTTGTGCTAGCTCTTGGAAACTTGACACAATAAAGCAGTTTCAAGTTCTATCTCTATGGTTTGTTTGCTGTTGATGTAGCCCTAAGATGGTACTGGCGAAAATCACTTTCATGGAAAGGGGTTGCCAAGCTTCCAAAAAACTACCAGTTGCCTGAAATCTCAGCAAACATTTTTTCACCCAATCTTGATGATTCTTTCAGGTAATGATCAGTACTCCAAAACCACTTGGCTCACCAAATTTCGTTCTTCTAGGTTAAACCGTTCGTTTGCAGTAACCCTTTTCTTTTTAGGTTTCACTCTGTTTTCTTTTATAGGGATACATGTATTTGGAACAATAAATCCAATACGGTTTGTGCTAGCTCTTTGAAACTTGACACAATAAAGCAGTTTCAAGTTCTGTCTCTATGGTTTGTTTGCTATTGATGTAGCCCTAAGCAGAGACTGGCGAAAATCACTTTCATGGAAAGGGGTTGCCAAGCTTCCAAAAAACTACGAGTTGCCTGAAATCTCAGCAAACATGTTTTCACCCAATGTTGATGATTCTTTCAGGTAATGATGACTACACCAAAACCACTTGGCTCACCAAATTTCGTTCTTCTAGGTTAAACCGTTCGTTTGAAGTAACCGTTTTCATTTTTAGGTTTCACTCTGTTTACTCCTATAAAGATTCATGAATTTGGAACTCTAAATCAAACACGGTTTGTGCTAGCTCTTTGAAACTTGACAAAATAAAGCAGTTTCAAGTTCTATCTCTATGGTTTGTTTGCTGTTGATGTAGCCCTAAACAGAGACTGGCGAAAATCACTTTCATGGAAAGGTGTTGCCAAGCTTCTAAAAAACTATGAGTTGCCTGAAATCTCAGCAAACATTTTTTCACCCAATCTTGATGATTCTTTCAGGTAATGATCAGTACACCAAAACCACTTGGCTCACCAAATTTCGTTCTTCTAGGTTAAACCGTTCGTTTGCAGTAACCGTTTTCATTTTTAGGTTTCACTCTGTTTTCTTCTATAGGGATACATGTATTTGGAACTCTAAATCAAACACGGTTTGTGCTAGCTCTTTGAAACTTGACACAATAACGCACTTTCAAGTTCTGTCTCTATTGTTTGTTTGCTATTGATGTAGCCCTAAGCAGAGACTGGCGAAAATCACTTTCATGGAAAGGGTTTGCCAAGCTTCCAAAAAACTACGAGTTGCCTGAAATCTCAGCAAACATGTTTTCACCCAATCTTGATGATTCTTTCAGGTAATGATCAGTACACCAAAACCACCTGGCTCACCAAATTGTGTTCTTTTAGGTTAAACCGTTCGTTTGCAGTAACCGTTTTCATTTTTAGGGTTCACTCTGTTTTCTCCTATAGGGATACATATATTTGGAACTCTAAATAAAACACGGTTTGTGCTAGCTCTTTGAAAGTTGATAATAAAGCAGTTTCAAGTTCTATCTCTATGGTTTGTTTGCTGTTGATGTAGCCCTCAGCAGAGACTGGCGAAAATCACTTTCATGGAAAGGTGTTGCAAAGCTTCCAAAAATCTACGAGTTTCCTGCAATCTCAGCAAACATTTTTTCACCAAATCTTGATGATTCTTTCAGGTAATGATCAGTACACCAAAACCACTTGGCTCCCCAAATTTCGTTCTTCTAGGTTAAACCGTTCGTTTGCAGTAACCGTTTTCATTTTTAGGTTTCACTCTGTTTTCTCCTATAGGGATACATGCATTTGGAACTCTAAATCAAACACGGTTTGTGATAGCTCTTTGAAACTTGACACAATAAAGCAGTTTCAAGTTCTATCTCTATGGTTTGTTTGCTGTTGATGTAGCCCAAAGAAGAGACTGGCGAAAATCGCTTTCATTTAAAGGGGTTGCCAAGCTTCCAAAAAACTACGAATTGCCTGAAATCTCAGCAAACATTTTTTCACCCAATCTTGAGGATTCTTTCAGGTAATGGTCAGTACACCAAACCACTTGGCTCACCAAATTTCATTCTTCTAGGTTAAACCGTTAATTTGCAGTAACCGTTTTCATTTGTAGATTTCACTCTGTTTTTTTTCCTATAGGGATACATGTATTTGGAACTCTAAATCAAACACAGTTTGGGCTAGCTCTTTGAAACTTGACACAATAAAGCAGTTTCAAGTTCTATCTCTATGGTTTGTTTGCTGTTGATGTAGCCCTAAGCAGAGACTGATTAAAATAAGTTTAATTTAAAGAGGTTGCCAAGCTTCCAAAAAACTACGAGTTGCCTGAAATCTCAGCAAATATTTTTTCTCCCAATCTTGATTATTCTTTCAGGTAATGATCAGTAC
>NW_027525053.1:0-24509 GCF_052094955.1 Ictidomys tridecemlineatus
AAAGCAGTTTCAAGTTCTATCTCTATGGTTTGTTTGCTGTTGATGTAGCCCTAAGCAGAGACTGGCGAGAATCACTTTCATGGAAAGGGCCTGCCAAGCTCCAAAAAACTACGAGTTGCCTGAAATCTCAGCAACCACTTTTTCACCCAATCTTGATGATACTTTCAGGTAATGATCAGTACACCAAGCCCACTTGGCTCGCCAAATTTCGTTCTTCTAGGTTAAACCGTTCGTTGGCAGTAACCGGTTTCATTCTGAGGTTTCACTCTGTTTTCTCCTATAGGGATACATGTATTTGGAACTCTAAATCAAACACGGTTTGTGCTAGCTCTTTGAAACTTGACACAATAAAGCAGTTTCAAGTTCTCTCTCTATGGTTTGTTTGCTGTTGATGTAGCCCTAAGCAGAGACTGGCGAGAATCACTTTCATGGAAAGGGCCTGCCAAGCTCCAAAAAACTACGAGTTGCCTGAAATCTCAGCAACCCCTTTTTCACCCAATCTTGATGATACTTTCAGGTAATGATCAGTACACCAAGCCCACTTGGCTCGCCAAATTTCGTTCTTCTAGGTTAAACCGTTCGTTGGCAGTAACCGGTTTCATTTTGAGGTTTCACTCTGTTTTCTCCTATAGGGATACATGTATTTGGAACTCTAAATCAAACACGGTTTGTGCTAGCTCTTTGAAAGTTGACACAATAAAGCAGTTTCAAGTTCTATCTCTATGGTTTGTTTGCTGTTGATGTAGCCCTAAGCAGAGACTGGCGAGAATCACTTTCATGGAAAGGGCCTGCCAAGCTCCAAAAAACTACGAGTTGCCTGAAATCTCAGCAACCACTTTTTCACCCAATCTTGATGATACTTTCAGGTAATGATCAGTACACGAAGCCCACTTGGCTCGCCAAATTTCGTTCTTCTAGGTTAAACCGTTCGTTGGCAGTAACCGGTTTCATTTTGAGGTTTCACTCTGTTTTCTCCTATAGGGATACATGTATTTGGAACTCTAAATCAAACACGGTTTGTGCTAGCTCTTTGAAAGTTGACACAATAAAGCAGTTTCAAGTTCTATCTCTATGGTTTGTTTGCTGTTGATGTAGCCCTAAGCAGAGACTGGCGAGAATCACTTTCATGGAAAGGGCCTGCCAAGCTCCAAAAAACTACGAGTTGCCTGAAATCTCAGCAACCACTTTTTCACCCAATCTTGATGATACTTTCAGGTAATGATCAGTACACCAAGCCCACTTGGCTCGCCAAATTTCGTTCTTCTAGGTTAAACCGTTCGTTGGCAGTAACCGGTTTCATTCTGAGGTTTCACTCTGTTTTCTCCTATAGGGATACATGTATTTGGAACTCTAAATCAAACACGGTTTGTGCTAGCTCTTTGAAACTTGAAACAATAGAGCAGTTTCAAGTTCTCTCTCTATGGTTTGTTTGCTGTTGATGTAGCCCTAAGCAGAGACTGGCGAGAATCACTTTCATGGAAAGGGCCTGCCAAGCTCCAAAAAACTACGAGTTGCCTGAAATCTCAGCAACCACTTTTTCACCCAATCTTGATGATACTTTCAGGTAATGATCAGTACACCAAGCCAACTTGGCTCGCCAAATTTCGTTCTTCTAGGTTAAACCGGTCGTTGGCAGTAACCGGTTTCATTTTGAGGTTTCACTCTGTTTTCTCCTATAGGGATACATGTATTTGGAACTCTAAATCAAACACGGTTTGTGCTAGCTCTTTGAAACTTGACACAATAAAGCAGTTTCAAGTTCTATCTCTATGGTTTGTTTGCTGTTGATGTAGCCCTAAGCAGAGACTGGCGAGAATCACTTTCATGGAAAGGGTCTGCCAAGCTCCAAAAAACTACGAGTTGCCTGAAATCTCAGCAACCACTTTTTCACCCAATCTTGATGATACTTTCAGGTAATGATCAGTACACCAAGCCCACTTGGCTCGCCAAATTTCGTTCTTCTAGGTTAAACCGTTCGTTGGCAGTAACCGGTTTCATTTTGAGGTTTCACTCTGTTTTCTCCTATAGGTATACATGTATTTGGAACTCTAAATCAAACACGGTTTGTGCTAGCTCTTTGAAACTTGACACAATAAAGCAGTTTCAAGTTCTATCTCTATGGTTTGTTTGCTGTTGATGTAGCCCTAAGCAGAGACTGGCGAGAATCACTTTCATGGAAAGGGCCTGCCAAGCTCCAAAAAACTACGAGTTGCCTGAAATCTCAGCAACCACTTTTTCACCCAATCTTGATGATACTTTCAGGTAATGATCAGTACACCAAGCCCACTTGGCTCGCCAAATTTCGTTCTTCTAGGTTAAACCATTCGTTGGCAGTAACCGGTTTCATTCTGAGGTTTCACTCTGTTTTCTCCTATAGGGATACATGTATTTGGAACTCTAAATCAAACACGGTTTGTGCTAGCTCTTTGAAACTTGACACAATAAAGCAGTTTCAAGTTCTATCTCTATGGTTTGTTTGCTGTTGATGTAGCCCTAAGCAGAGACTGGCGAGAATCACTTTCATGGAAAGGGCCTGCCAAGCTCCAAAAAACTACGAGTTGCCTGAAATCTCAGCAACCACTTTTTCACCCAATCTTGATGATACTTTCAGGTAATGATCAGTACACCAAGCCCACTTGGCTCGCCAAATTTCGTTCTTCTAGGTTAAACCGTTCGTTGGCAGTAACCGGTTTCATTCTGAGGTTTCACTCTGTTTTCTCCTATAGGGATACATGTATTTGGAACTCTAAATCAAACACGGTTTGTGCTAGCTCTTTGAAACTTGACACAATAAAGCAGTTTCAAGTTCTCTCTCTATGGTTTGTTTGCTGTTGATGTAGCCCTAAGCAGAGACTGGCGAGAATCACTTTCATGGAAAGGGCCTGCCAAGCTCCAAAAAACTACGAGTTGCCTGAAATCTCAGCAACCCCTTTTTCACCCAATCTTGATGATACTTTCAGGTAATGATCAGTACACCAAGCCCACTTGGCTCGCCAAATTTCGTTCTTCTAGGTTAAACCGTTCGTTGGCAGTAACCGGTTTCATTTTGAGGTTTCACTCTGTTTTCTCCTATAGGGATACATGTATTTGGAACTCTAAATCAAACACGGTTTGTGCTAGCTCTTTGAAACTTGACACAATAAAGCAGTTTCAAGTTCTATCTCTATGGTTTGTTTGCTGTTGATGTAGCCCTAAGCAGAGACTGGCGAGAATCACTTTCATGGAAAGGGTCTGCCAAGCTCCAAAAAACTACGAGTTGCCTGAAATCTCAGCAAACACTTTTTCACCCAATCTTGATGATACTTTCACGTAATGATCAGTACACCAAGCCCACTTGGCTCGCCAAATTTCGTTCTTCTAGGTTAAACCGTTCGTTGGCAGTAACCGGTTTCATTTTGAGGTTTCACTCTGTTTTCTCCTATAGGGATACATGTATTTGGAACTCTAAATCAAACACGGTTTGTGCTAGCTCTTTGAAACTTGACACAATAAAGCAGTTTCAAGTTCTATCTCTATGGTTTGTTTGCTGTTGATGTAGCCCTAAGCAGAGACTGGCGAGAATCACTTTCATGGAAAGGGCCTGCCAAGCTCCAAAAAACTACGAGTTGCCTGAAATCTCAGCAACCACTCTTTCACCCAATCTTGATGATACTTTCAGGTAATGATCAGTACACCAAGCCCACTTGGCTCGCCAAATTTCGTTCTTCTAGGTTAAACCGTTCGTTGGCAGTAACCGGTTTCATTTTGAGGTTTCACTCTGTTTTCTCCTATAGGGATACATGTATTTGGAACTCTAAATCAAACACGGTTTGTGCTAGCTCTTTGAAACTTGACACAATAAAGCAGTTTCAAGTTCTATCTCTATGGTTTGTTTGCTGTTGATGTAGCCCTAAGCAGAGACTGGCGAGAATCACTTTCATGGAAAGGGCCTGCCAAGCTCCAAAAAACTACGAGTTGCCTGAAATCTCAGCAACCACTTTTTCACCCAATCTTGATGATACTTTCAGGTAATGATCAGTACACCAAGCCCACTTGGCTCGCCAAATTTCGTTCTTCTAGGTTAAACCGTTCGTTGGCAGTAACCGGTTTCATTCTGAGGTTTCACTCTGTTTTCTCCTATAGGGATACATGTATTTGGAACTCTAAATCAAACACGGTTTGTGCTAGCTCTTTGAAACTTGACACAATAAAGCAGTTTCAAGTTCTATCTCTATGGTTTGTTTGCTGTTGATGTAGCCCTAAGCAGAGACTGGCGAGAATCACTTTCATGGAAAGGGCCTGCCAAGCTCCAAAAAACAACGAGTTGCCTGAAATCTCAGCAACCACTTTTTCACCCAATCTTGATGATACTTTCAGGTAATGATCAGTACACCAAGCCCACTTGGCTCGCCAAATTTCGTTCTTCTAGGTTAAACCGTTCGTTGGCAGTAACCGGTTTCATTCTGAGGTTTCACTCTGTTTTCTCCTATAGGGATACATGTATTTGGAACTCTAAATCAAACACGGTTTGTGCTAGCTCTTTGAAACTTGACACAATAAAGCAGTTTCAAGTTCTATCTCTATGGTTTGTTTGCTGTTGATGTAGCCCTAAGCAGAGACTGGCGAGAATCACTTTCATGGAAAGGGCCTGCCAAGCTCCAAAAAACTACGAGTTGCCTGAAATCTCAGCAAACACTTTTTCACCCAATCTTGATGATACTTTCAGGTAATGATCAGTACACCAAGCCCACTTGGCTCGCCAAATTTCGTTCTTCTAGGTTAAACCCTTCGTTGGCAGTAACCGGTTTCATTTTGAGGTTTCACTCTGTTTTCTCCTATAGGGATACATGTATTTGGAACTCTAAATCAAACACGGTTTGTGCTAGCTCTTTGAAACTTGACACAATAAAGCAGTTTCAAGTTCTATCTCTATGGTTTGTTTGCTGTTGATGTAGCCCTAAGCAGAGACTGGCGAGAATCACTTTCATGGAAAGGGCCTGCCAAGCTCCAAAAAACTACGAGTTGCCTGAAATCTCAGCAAACACTTTTTCACCCAATCTTGATGATACTTTCAGGTAATGATCAGTACACCAAGCCCACTTGGCTCGCCAAATTTCGTTCTTCTAGGTTAAACCGTTCGTTGGCAGTAACCGGTTTCATTTTGAGGTTTCACTCTGTTTTCTCCTATACGGATACATGTATTTGGAACTCTAAATCAAACACGGTTTGTGCTAGCTCTTTGAAACTTGACACAATAAAGCAGTTTCAAGTTCTATCTCTATGGTTTGTTTGCTGTTGATGTAGCCCTAAGCAGAGACTGGCGAGAATCACTTTCATGGAAAGGGCCTGCCAAGCTCCAAAAAACTACGAGTTGCCTGAAATCTCAGCAACCACTTTTTCACCCAATCTTGATGATACTTTCAGGTAATGATCAGTACACCAAGCCCACTTGGCTCGCCAAATTTCGTTCTTCTAGGTTAAACCGTTCGTTGGCAGTAACCGGTTTCATTTTGAGGTTTCACTCTGTTTTCTCCCATAGGGATACATGTATTTGGAACTCTAAATCAAACACGGTTTGTGCTAGCTCTTTGAAACTTGACACAATAAAGCAGTTTCAAGTTCTATCTCTATGGTTTGTTTGCTGTTGATGTAGCCCTAAGCAGAGACTGGCGAGAATCACTTTCATGGAAAGGGCCTGCCAAGCTCCAAAAAACTACGAGTTGCCTGAAATCTCAGCAACCACTTTTTCACCCAATCTTGATGATACTTTCAGGTAATGATCAGTACACCAAGCCCACTTGGCTCGCCAAATTTCGTTCTTCTAGGTTAAACCGTTCGTTGGCAGTAACCGGTTTCATTTTGAGGTTTCACTCTGTTTTCTCCTATAGGGATACATGTATTTGGAACTCTAAATCAAACACGGTTTGTGCTAGCTCTTCGAAACTTGACACAATAAAGCAGTTTCAAGTTCTATCTCTATGGTTTGTTTGCTGTTGATGTAGCCCTAAGCAGAGACTGGCGAGAATCACTTTCATGGAAAGGGCCTGCCAAGCTCCAAAAAACTACGAGTTGCCTGAAATCTCAGCAACCACTTTTTCACCCAATCTTGATGATACTTTCAGGTAATGATCAGTACACCAAGCCCACTTGGCTCGCCAAATTTCGTTCTTCTAGGTTAAACCGTTCGTTGGCAGTAACCGGTTTCATTTTGAGGTTTCACTCTGTTTTCTCCTATAGGGATACATGTATTTGGAACTCTAAATCAAACACGGTTTGTGCTAGCTCTTTGAAACTTGACACAATAAAGCAGTTTCAAGTTCTATCTCTATGGTTTGTTTGCTGTTGATGTAGCCCTAAGCAGAGACTGGCGAGAATCACTTTCATGGAAAGGGCCTGCCAAGCTCCAAAAAACTACGAGTTGCCTGAAATCTCAGCAACCACTTTTTCACCCAATCTTGATGATACTTTCAGGTAATGATCAGTACACCAAGCCCACTTGGCTCGCCAAATTTCGTTCTTCTAGGTTAAACCGTTCGTTGGCAGTAACCGGTTTCATTCTGAGGTTTCACTCTGTTTTCTCCTATAGGGATACATGTATTTGGAACTCTAAATCAAACACGGTTTGTGCTAGCTCTTTGAAACTTGACACAATAAAGCAGTTTCAAGTTCTCTCTCTATGGTTTGTTTGCTGTTGATGTAGCCCTAAGCATAGACTGGCGAGAATCACTTTCATGGAAAGGGCCTGCCAAGCTCCAAAAAACTACGAGTTGCCTGAAATCTCAGCAACCACTTTTTCACCCAATCTTGATGATACTTTCAGGTAATGATCAGTACACCAAGCCCACTTGGCTCGCCAAATTTCGTTCTTCTAGGTTAAACCGTTCGTTGGCAGTAACCGGTTTCATTTTGAGGTTTCACTCTGTTTTCTCCCATAGGGATACATGTATTTGGAACTCTAAATCAAACACGGTTTGTGCTAGCTCTTTGAAACTTGACACAATAAAGCAGTTTCAAGTTCTATCTCTATGGTTTGTTTGCTGTTGATGTAGCCCTAAGCAGAGACTGGAGAGAATCACTTTCATGGAAAGGGCCTGCCAAGCTCCAAAAAACTACGAGTTGCCTGAAATCTCAGCAACCACTTTTTCACCCAATCTTGATGATACTTTCAGGTAATGATCAGTACACCAAGCCCACTTGGCTCGCCAAATTTCGTTCTTCTAGGTTAAACCGTTCGTTGGCAGTAACCGGTTTCATTTTGAGGTTTCACTCTGTTTTCTCCCTATAGGGATACATGTATTTGGAACTCTAAATCAAACACGGTTTGTGCTAGCTCTTCGAAACTTGACACAATAAAGCAGTTTCAAGTTCTATCTCTATGGTTTGTTTGCTGTTGATGTAGCCCTAAGCAGAGACTGGCGAGAATCACTTTCATGGAAAGGGCCTGCCAAGCTCCAAAAAACTACGAGTTGCCTGAAATCTCAGCAACCACTTTTTCACCCAATCTTGATGATACTTTCAGGTAATGATCAGTACACCAAGCCCACTTGGCTCGCCAAATTTCGTTCTTCTAGGTTAAACCGTTCGTTGGCAGTAACCGGTTTCATTTTGAGGTTTCACTCTGTTTTCTCCTATAGGGATACATGTATTTGGAACTCTAAATCAAACACGGTTTGTGCTAGCTCTTTGAAACTTGACACAATAAAGCAGTTTCAAGTTCTATCTCTATGGTTTGTTTGCTGTTGATGTAGCCCTAAGCAGAGACTGGCGAGAATCACTTTCATGGAAAGGGCCTGCCAAGCTCCAAAAAACTACGAGTTGCCTGAAATCTCAGCAACCACTTTTTCACCCAATCTTGATGATACTTTCAGGTAATGATCAGTACACCAAGCCCACTTGGCTCGCCAAATTTCGTTCTTCTAGGTTAAACCGTTCGTTGGCAGTAACCGGTTTCATTCTGAGGTTTCACTCTGTTTTCTCCTATAGGGATACATGTATTTGGAACTCTAAATCAAACACGGTTTGTGCTAGCTCTTTGAAACTTGACACAATAAAGCAGTTTCAAGTTCTCTCTCTATGGTTTGTTTGCTGTTGATGTAGCCCTAAGCATAGACTGGCGAGAATCACTTTCATGGAAAGGGCCTGCCAAGCTCCAAAAAACTACGAGTTGCCTGAAATCTCAGCAACCACTTTTTCACCCAATCTTGATGATACTTTCAGGTAATGATCAGTACACCAAGCCCACTTGGCTCGCCAAATTTCGTTCTTCTAGGTTAAACCGGTCGTTGGCAGTAACCGGTTTCATTCTGAGGTTTCACTCTGTTTTCTCCTATAGGGATACATGTATTTGGAACTCTAAATCAAACACGGTTTGTGCTAGCTCTTTGAAACTTGACACAATAAAGCAGTTTCAAGTTCTATCTCTATGGTTTGTTTGCTGTTGATGTAGCCCTAAGCAGAGACTGGCGAGAATCACTTTCATGGAAAGGGCCTGCCAAGCTCCAAAAAACTACGAGTTGCCTGAAATCTCAGCAAACACTTTTTCACCCAATCTTGATGATAATTTCAGGTAATGATCAGTACACCAAGCCGACTTGGCTCGCCAAATTTCGTTCTTCTAGGTTAAACCGTTCTTTGGCAGTAACCGGTTTCATTCTGAGGTTTCACTCTGTTTTCTCCTATAGGGATACATGTATTTGGAACTCTAAATCAAACACGGTTTGTGCTAGCTCTTTGAAACTTGACACAATAAAGCAGTTTCAAGTTCTCTCTCTATGGTTTGTTTGCTGTTGATGTAGCCCTAAGCAGAGACTGGCGAGAATCACTTTCATGGAAAGGGCCTGCCAAGCTCCAAAAAACAACGAGTTGCCTGAAATCTCAGCAACCACTTTTTCACCCAATCTTGATGATACTTTCAGGTAATGATCAGTACACCAAGCCCACTTGGCTCGCCAAATTTCGTTCTTCTAGGTTAAACCGTTCGTTGGCAGTAACCGGTTTCATTTTGAGGTTTCACTCTGTTTTCTCCTATAGGGATACATGTATTTGGAACTCTAAATCAAACACGGTTTGTGCTAGCTCTTTGAAACTTGACACAATAAAGCAGTTTCAAGTTCTATCTCTATGGTTTGTTTGCTGTTGATGTAGCCCTAAGCAGAGACTGGCGAGAATCACTTTCATGGAAAGGGCCTGCCAAGCTCCAAAAAACTACGAGTTGCCTGAAATCTCAGCAACCACTTTTTCACCCAATCTTGATGATACTTTCAGGTAATGATCAGTACACCAAGCCCACTTGGCTCGCCAAATTTCGTTCTTCTAGGTTAAACCGTTCGTTGGCAGTAACCGGTTTCATTTTGAGGTTTCACTCTGTTTTCTCCCATAGGGATACATGTATTTGGAACTCTAAATCAAACACGGTTTGTGCTAGCTCTTTGAAACTTGACACAATAAAGCAGTTTCAAGTTCTATCTCTATGGTTTGTTTGCTGTTGATGTAGCCCTAAGCAGAGACTGGCGAGAATCACTTTCATGGAAAGGGCCTGCCAAGCTCCAAAAAACTACGAGTTTCCTGAAATCTCAGCAAACACTTTTTCACCCAATCTTGATGATACTTTCAGGTAATGATCAGTACACCAAGCCCACTTGGCTCGCCAAATTTCGTTCTTCTAGGTTAAACCGTTCGTTGGCAGTAACCGGTTTCATTTTGAGGTTTCACTCTGTTTTCTCCTATAGGGATACATGTATTTGGAACTCTAGATCAAACACGGTTTGTGCTAGCTCTTTGAAACTTGACACAATAAAGCAGTTTCAAGTTCTATCTCTATGGTTTGTTTGCTGTTGATGTAGCCCTAAGCAGAGACTGGCGAGAATCACTTTCATGGAAAGGGCCTGCCAAGCTCCAAAAAACTACGAGTTGCCTGAAATCTCAGCAACCACTTTTTCACCCAATCTTGATGATACTTTCAGGTAATGATCAGTACACCAAGCCCACTTGGCTCGCCAAATTTCGTTCTTCTAGGTTAAACCGTTCGTTGGCAGTAACCGGTTTCATTCTGAGGTTTCACTCTGTTTTCTCCTATAGGGATACATGTATTTGGAACTCTAAATCAAACACGGTTTGTGCTAGCTCTTTGAAACTTGACACAATAAAGCAGTTTCAAGTTCTCTCTCTATGGTTTGTTTGCTGTTGATGTAGCCCTAAGCAGAGACTGGCGAGAATCACTTTCATGGAAAGGGCCTGCCAAGCTCCAAAAAACTACGAGTTGCCTGAAATCTCAGCAAACACTTTTTCACCCAATCTTGATGATACTTTCAGGTAATGATCAGTACACCAAGCCCACTTGGCTCGCCAAATTTCGTTCTTCTAGGTTAAACCGTTCGTTGGCAGTAACCGGTTTCATTTTGAGGTTTCACTCTGTTTTCTCCTATACGGATACATGTATTTGGAACTCTAGATCAAACACGGTTTGTGCTAGCTCTTTGAAACTTGACACAATAAAGCAGTTTCAAGTTCTATCTCTATGGTTTGTTTGCTGTTGATGTAGCCCTAAGCAGAGACTGGCGAGAATCACTTTCATGGAAAGGGCCTGCCAAGCTCCAAAAAACTACGAGTTGCCTGAAATCTCAGCAACCACTTTTTCACCCAATCTTGATGATACTTTCAGGTAATGATCAGTACACCAAGCCCACTTGGCTCGCCAAATTTCGTTCTTCTAGGTTAAACCGTTCGTTGGCAGTAACCGGTTTCATTCTGAGGTTTCACTCTGTTTTCTCCTATAGGGATACATGTATTTGGAACTCTAAATCAAACACGGTTTGTGCTAGCTCTTTGAAACTTGACACAATAAAGCAGTTTCAAGTTCTCTCTCTATGGTTTGTTTGCTGTTGATGTAGCCCTAAGCAGAGACTGGCGAGAATCACTTTCATGGAAAGGGCCTGCCAAGCTCCAAAAAACTACGAGTTGCCTGAAATCTCAGCAACCACTTTTTCACCCAATCTTGATGATACTTTCAGGTAATGATCAGTACACCAAGCCCACTTGGCTCGCCAAATTTCGTTCTTCTAGGTTAAACCGTTCGTTGGCAGTAACCGGTTTCATTTTGAGGTTTCACTCTGTTTTCTCCCATAGGGATACATGTATTTGGAACTCTAAATCAAACACGGTTTGTGCTAGCTCTTTGAAACTTGACACAATAAAGCAGTTTCAAGTTCTATCTCTATGGTTTGTTTGCTGTTGATGTAGCCCTAAGCAGAGACTGGAGAGAATCACTTTCATGGAAAGGGCCTGCCAAGCTCCAAAAAACTACGAGTTGCCTGAAATCTCAGCAACCACTTTTTCACCCAATCTTGATGATACTTTCAGGTAATGATCAGTACACCAAGCCCACTTGGCTCGCCAAATTTCGTTCTTCTAGGTTAAACCGTTCGTTGGCAGTAACCGGTTTCATTTTGAGGTTTCACTCTGTTTTCTCCTATAGGGATACATGTATTTGGAACTCTAAATCAAACACGGTTTGTGCTAGCTCTTCGAAACTTGACACAATAAAGCAGTTTCAAGTTCTATCTCTATGGTTTGTTTGCTGTTGATGTAGCCCTAAGCAGAGACTGGCGAGAATCACTTTCATGGAAAGGGCCTGCCAAGCTCCAAAAAACTACGAGTTGCCTGAAATCTCAGCAACCACTTTTTCACCCAATCTTGATGATACTTTCAGGTAATGATCAGTACACCAAGCCCACTTGGCTCGCCAAATTTCGTTCTTCTAGGTTAAACCGTTCGTTGGCAGTAACCGGTTTCATTTTGAGGTTTCACTCTGTTTTCTCCTATAGGGATACATGTATTTGGAACTCTAAATCAAACACGGTTTGTGCTAGCTCTTTGAAACTTGACACAATAAAGCAGTTTCAAGTTCTATCTCTATGGTTTGTTTGCTGTTGATGTAGCCCTAAGCAGAGACTGGCGAGAATCACTTTCATGGAAAGGGCCTGCCAAGCTCCAAAAAACTACGAGTTGCCTGAAATCTCAGCAACCACTTTTTCACCCAATCTTGATGATACTTTCAGGTAATGATCAGTACACCAAGCCCACTTGGCTCGCCAAATTTCGTTCTTCTAGGTTAAACCGTTCGTTGGCAGTAACCGGTTTCATTCTGAGGTTTCACTCTGTTTTCTCCTATAGGGATACATGTATTTGGAACTCTAAATCAAACACGGTTTGTGCTAGCTCTTTGAAACTTGACACAATAAAGCAGTTTCAAGTTCTCTCTCTATGGTTTGTTTGCTGTTGATGTAGCCCTAAGCATAGACTGGCGAGAATCACTTTCATGGAAAGGGCCTGCCAAGCTCCAAAAAACTACGAGTTGCCTGAAATCTCAGCAACCACTTTTTCACCCAATCTTGATGATATTTTCAGGTAATGATCAGTACACCAAGCCCACTTGGCTCGCCAAATTTCGTTCTTCTAGGTTAAACCGTTCGTTGGCAGTAACCGGTTTCATTTTGAGGTTTCACTCTGTTTTCTCCCATAGGGATACATGTATTTGGAACTCTAAATCAAACACGGTTTGTGCTAGCTCTTTGAAACTTGACACAATAAAGCAGTTTCAAGTTCTATCTCTATGGTTTGTTTGCTGTTGATGTAGCCCTAAGCAGAGATTGGAGAGAATCACTTTCATGGAAAGGGCCTGCCAAGCTCCAAAAAACTACGAGTTGCCTGAAATCTCAGCAACCACTTTTTCACCCAATCTTGATGATACTTTCAGGTAATGATCAGTACACCAAGCCCACTTGGCTCGCCAAATTTCGTTCTTCTAGGTTAAACCGTTCGTTGGCAGTAACCGGTTTCATTTTGAGGTTTCACTCTGTTTTCTCCTATAGGGATACATGTATTTGGAACTCTAAATCAAACACGGTTTGTGCTAGCTCTTCGAAACTTGACACAATAAAGCAGTTTCAAGTTCTATCTCTATGGTTTGTTTGCTGTTGATGTAGCCCTAAGCAGAGACTGGCGAGAATCACTTTCATGGAAAGGGCCTGCCAAGCTCCAAAAAACTACGAGTTGCCTGAAATCTCAGCAACCACTTTTTCACCCAATCTTGATGATACTTTCAGGTAATGATCAGTACACCAAGCCCACTTGGCTCGCCAAATTTCGTTCTTCTAGGTTAAACCGTTCGTTGGCAGTAACCGGTTTCATTTTGAGGTTTCACTCTGTTTTCTCCTATAGGGATACATGTATTTGGAACTCTAAATCAAACACGGTTTGTGCTAGCTCTTTGAAACTTGACACAATAAAGCAGTTTCAAGTTCTATCTCTATGGTTTGTTTGCTGTTGATGTAGCCCTAAGCAGAGACTGGCGAGAATCACTTTCATGGAAAGGGCCTGCCAAGCTCCAAAAAACTACGAGTTGCCTGAAATCTCAGCAACCACTTTTTCACCCAATCTTGATGATACTTTCAGGTAATGATCAGTACACCAAGCCCACTTGGCTCGCCAAATTTCGTTCTTCTAGGTTAAACCGTTCGTTGGCAGTAACCGGTTTCATTCTGAGGTTTCACTCTGTTTTCTCCTATAGGGATACATGTATTTGGAACTCTAAATCAAACACGGTTTGTGCTAGCTCTTTGAAACTTGACACAATAAAGCAGTTTCAAGTTCTCTCTCTATGGTTTGTTTGCTGTTGATGTAGCCCTAAGCATAGACTGGCGAGAATCACTTTCATGGAAAGGGCCTGCCAAGCTCCAAAAAACTACGAGTTGCCTGAAATCTCAGCAACCACTTTTTCACCCAATCTTGATGATACTTTCAGGTAATGATCAGTACACCAAGCCCACTTGGCTCGCCAAATTTCGTTCTTCTAGGTTAAACCGGTCGTTGGCAGTAACCGGTTTCATTCTGAGGTTTCACTCTGTTTTCTCCTATAGGGATACATGTATTTGGAACTCTAAATCAAACACGGTTTGTGCTAGCTCTTTGAAACTTGACACAATAAAGCAGTTTCAAGTTCTATCTCTATGGTTTGTTTGCTGTTGATGTAGCCCTAAGCAGAGACTGGCGAGAATCACTTTCATGGAAAGGGCCTGCCAAGCTCCAAAAAACTACGAGTTGCCTGAAATCTCAGCAAACACTTTTTCACCCAATCTTGATGATAATTTCAGGTAATGATCAGTACACCAAGCCGACTTGGCTCGCCAAATTTCGTTCTTCTAGGTTAAACCGTTCTTTGGCAGTAACCGGTTTCATTCTGAGGTTTCACTCTGTTTTCTCCTATAGGGATACATGTATTTGGAACTCTAAATCAAACACGGTTTGTGCTAGCTCTTTGAAACTTGACACAATAAAGCAGTTTCAAGTTCTCTCTCTATGGTTTGTTTGCTGTTGATGTAGCCCTAAGCAGAGACTGGCGAGAATCACTTTCATGGAAAGGGCCTGCCAAGCTCCAAAAAACAACGAGTTGCCTGAAATCTCAGCAACCACTTTTTCACCCAATCTTGATGATACTTTCAGGTAATGATCAGTACACCAAGCCCACTTGGCTCGCCAAATTTCGTTCTTCTAGGTTAAACCGTTCGTTGGCAGTAACCGGTTTCATTTTGAGGTTTCACTCTGTTTTCTCCTATAGGGATACATGTATTTGGAACTCTAAATCAAACACGGTTTGTGCTAGCTCTTTGAAACTTGACACAATAAAGCAGTTTCAAGTTCTATCTCTATGGTTTGTTTGCTGTTGATGTAGCCCTAAGCAGAGACTGGCGAGAATCACTTTCATGGAAAGGGCCTGCCAAGCTCCAAAAAACTACGAGTTGCCTGAAATCTCAGCAACCACTTTTTCACCCAATCTTGATGATACTTTCAGGTAATGATCAGTACACCAAGCCCACTTGGCTCGCCAAATTTCGTTCTTCTAGGTTAAACCGTTCGTTGGCAGTAACCGGTTTCATTTTGAGGTTTCACTCTGTTTTCTCCTATAGGGATACATGTATTTGGAACTCTAAATCAAACACGGTTTGTGCTAGCTCTTTGAAACTTGACACAATAAAGCAGTTTCAAGTTCTATCTCTATGGTTTGTTTGCTGTTGATGTAGCCCTAAGCAGAGACTGGCGAGAATCACTTTCATGGAAAGGGCCTGCCAAGCTCCAAAAAACTACGAGTTGCCTGAAATCTCAGCAACCACTTTTTCACCCAATCTTGATGATACTTTCAGGTAATGATCAGTACACCAAGCCCACTTGGCTCGCCAAATTTCGTTCTTCTAGGTTAAACCGTTCGTTGGCAGTAACCGGTTTCATTCTGAGGTTTCACTCTGTTTTCTCCTATAGGGATACATGTATTTGGAACTCTAAATCAAACACGGTTTGTGCTAGCTCTTTGAAACTTGACACAATAAAGCAGTTTCAAGTTCTATCTCTATGGTTTGTTTGCTGTTGATGTAGCCCTAAGCAGAGACTGGCGAGAATCACTTTCATGGAAAGGGCCTGCCAAGCTCCAAAAAACTACGAGTTGCCTGAAATCTCAGCAACCACTTTTTCACCCAATCTTGATGATACTTTCAGGTAATGATCAGTACACCAAGCCCACTTGGCTCGCCAAATTTCGTTCTTCTAGGTTAAACCGTTCGTTGGCAGTAACCGGTTTCATTCTGAGGTTTCACTCTGTTTTCTCCTATAGGGATACATGTATTTGGAACTCTAAATCAAACACGGTTTGTGCTAGCTCTTTGAAACTTGACACAATAAAGCAGTTTCAAGTTCTCTCTCTATGGTTTGTTTGCTGTTGATGTAGCCCTAAGCATAGACTGGCGAGAATCACTTTCATGGAAAGGGCCTGCCAAGCTCCAAAAAACTACGAGTTGCCTGAAATCTCAGCAACCACTTTTTCACCCAATCTTGATGATACTTTCAGGTAATGATCAGTACACCAAGCCCACTTGGCTCGCCAAATTTCGTTCTTCTAGGTTAAACCGGTCGTTGGCAGTAACCGGTTTCATTCTGAGGTTTCACTCTGTTTTCTCCTATAGGGATACATGTATTTGGAACTCTAAATCAAACACGGTTTGTGCTAGCTCTTTGAAACTTGACACAATAAAGCAGTTTCAAGTTCTATCTCTATGGTTTGTTTGCTGTTGATGTAGCCCTAAGCAGAGACTGGCGAGAATCACTTTCATGGAAAGGGCCTGCCAAGCTCCAAAAAACTACGAGTTGCCTGAAATCTCAGCAAACACTTTTTCACCCAATCTTGATGATAATTTCAGGTAATGATCAGTACACCAAGCCGACTTGGCTCGCCAAATTTCGTTCTTCTAGGTTAAACCGTTCTTTGGCAGTAACCGGTTTCATTCTGAGGTTTCACTCTGTTTTCTCCTATAGGGATACATGTATTTGGAACTCTAAATCAAACACGGTTTGTGCTAGCTCTTTGAAACTTGACACAATAAAGCAGTTTCAAGTTCTCTCTCTATGGTTTGTTTGCTGTTGATGTAGCCCTAAGCAGAGACTGGCGAGAATCACTTTCATGGAAAGGGCCTGCCAAGCTCCAAAAAACAACGAGTTGCCTGAAATCTCAGCAACCACTTTTTCACCCAATCTTGATGATACTTTCAGGTAATGATCAGTACACCAAGCCCACTTGGCTCGCCAAATTTCGTTCTTCTAGGTTAAACCGTTCGTTGGCAGTAACCGGTTTCATTTTGAGGTTTCACTCTGTTTTCTCCTATAGGGATATGTATTTGGAACTCTAAATCAAACACGGTTTGTGCTAGCTCTTTGAAACTTGACACAATAAAGCAGTTTCAAGTTCTATCTCTATGGTTTGTTTGCTGTTGATGTAGCCCTAAGCAGAGACTGGCGAGAATCACTTTCATGGAAAGGGCCTGCCAAGCTCCAAAAAACTACGAGTTGCCTGAAATCTCAGCAACCACTTTTTCACCCAATCTTGATGATACTTTCAGGTAATGATCAGTACACCAAGCCCACTTGGCTCGCCAAATTTCGTTCTTCTAGGTTAAACCGTTCGTTGGCAGTAACCGGTTTCATTTGAGGTTTCACTCTGTTTTCTCCTATAGGGATACATGTATTTGGAACTCTAAATCAAACACGGTTTGTGCTAGCTCTTTGAAACTTGACACAATAAAGCAGTTTCAAGTTCTATCTCTATGGTTTGTTTGCTGTTGATGTAGCCCTAAGCAGAGACTGGCGAGAATCACTTTCATGGAAAGGGCCTGCCAAGCTCCAAAAAACTACGAGTTGCCTGAAATCTCAGCAACCACTTTTTCACCCAATCTTGATGATACTTTCAGGTAATGATCAGTACACCAAGCCCACTTGGCTCGCCAAATTTCGTTCTTCTAGGTTAAACCGTTCGTTGGCAGTAACCGGTTTCATTTTGAGGTTTCACTCTGTTTTCTCCTATAGGGATACATGTATTTGGAACTCTAAATCAAACACGGTTTGTGCTAGCTCTTTGAAACTTGGACACAATAAAGCAGTTTCAAGTTCTATCTCTATGGTTTGTTTGCTGTTGATGTAGCCCTAAGCAGAGACTGGCGAGAATCACTTTCATGGAAAGGGCCTGCCAAGCTCCAAAAAACTACGAGTTGCCTGAAATCTCAGCAACCACTTTTTCACCCAATCTTGATGATACTTTCAGGTAATGATCAGTACACCAAGCCCACTTGGCTCGCCAAATCTCGTTCTTCTAGGTGAAACCGTTCGTTGGCAGTAACCGGTTTCATTTTGAGGTTTCACTCTGTTTTCTCCTATAGGGATACATGTATTTGGAACTCTAAATCAAACACGGTTTGTGCTAGCTCTTTGAAACTTGACACAATAAAGCAGTTTCAAGTTCTCTCTCTATGGTTTGTTTGCTGTTGATGTAGCCCTAAGCAGAGACTGGCGAGAATCACTTTCATGGAAAGGGCCTGCCAAGCTCCAAAAAACAACGAGTTGCCTGAAATCTCAGCAACCACTTTTTCACCCAATCTAGATGATACTTTCAGGTAATGATCAGTACACCAAGCCCACTTGGCTCGCCAAATTTCGTTCTTCTAGGTTAAACCGTTCGTTGGCAGTAACCGGTTTCATTTTGAGGTTTCACTCTGTTTTCTCCTATAGGGATACATGTATTTGGAACTCTAAATCAAACACGGTTTGTGCTAGCTCTTTGAAACTTGACACAATAAAGCAGTTTCAAGTTCTATCTCTATGGTTTGTTTGCTGTTGATGTAGCCCTAAGCAGAGACTGGCGAGAATCACTTTCATGGAAAGGGCCTGCCAAGCTCCAAAAAAACTACGAGTTGCCTGAAATCTCAGCAAACAATTTTTCACCCAATCTTGATGATACTTTCAGGTAATGATCAGTACACCAAGCCCACTTGGCTCGCCAAATTTCGTTCTTCTAGGTTAAACCGTTCGTTGGCAGTAACAGGTTTCATTCTGAGGTTTCACTCTGTTTTCTCCTATAGGGATACATGTATTTGGAACTCTAAATCAAACACGGTTTGTGCTAGCTCTTTGAAACTTGACACAATAAAGCAGTTTCAAGTTCTATCTCTATGGTTTGTTTGCTGTTGATGTAGCCCTAAGCAGAGACTGGCGAGAATCACTTTTATGGAAAGGGCCTGCCAAGCTCCAAAAAACTACGAGTTGCCTGAAATCTCAGCAACCACTTTTTCACCCAATCTTGATGATACTTTCAGGTAATGATCAGTACACCAAGCCCACTTGGCTCGCCAAATTTCGTTCTTCTAGGTTAAACCGTTCGTTGGCAGTAACCGGTTTCATTTTGAGGTTTCACTCTGTTTTCTCCTATAGGGATACATGTATTTGGAACTCTAAATCAAACACGGTTTGTGCTAGCTCTTTGAAACTTGACACAATAAAGCAGTTTCAAGTTCTATCTCTATGGTTTGTTTGCTGTTGATGTAGCCCTAAGCATAGACTGGCGAGAATCACTTTCATGGAAAGGGCCCTGCCAAGCTCCAAAAAACTACGAGTTGCCTGAAATCTCAGCAACCACTTTTTCACCCAATCTTGATGATACTTTCAGGTAATGATCAGTACACCAAGCCCACTTGGCTCGCCAAATTTCGTTCTTCTAGGTTAAACCGTTCGTTGGCAGTAACCGGTTTCATTCTGAGGTTTCACTCTGTTTTCTCCTATAGGGATACATGTATTTGGAACTCTAAATCAAACACGGTTTGTGCTAGCTCTTTGAAACTTGACACAATAAAGCAGTTTCAAGTTCTCTCTCTATGGTTTGTTTGCTGTTGATGTAGCCCTAAGCAGAGACTGGCGAGAATCACTTTCATGGAAAGGGCCTGCCAAGCTCCAAAAAACTACGAGTTGCCTGAAATCTCAGCAACCACTTTTTCACCCAATCTTGATGATACTTTCAGGTAATGATCAGTACACCAAGCCCACTTGGCTCGCCAAATTTCGTTCTTCTAGGTTAAACCGGTCGTTGGCAGTAACCGGTTTCATTTTGAGGTTTCACTCTGTTTTCTCCTATAGGGATACATGTATTTGGAACTCTAAATCAAACACGGTTTGTGCTAGCTCTTTGAAACTTGACACAATAAAGCAGTTTCAAGTTCTATCACTATGGTTTGTTTGCTGTTGATGTAGCCCTAAGCAGAGACTGGCGAGAATCACTTTCATGGAAAGGGCCTGCCAAGCTCCAAAAAACTACGAGTTGCCTGAAATCTCAGCAAACACTTTTTCACCCAATCTTGATGATACTTTCAGGTAATGATCAGTACACCAAGCCCACTTGGCTCGCCAAATTTCGTTCTTCTAGGTTAAACCGTTCGTTGGCAGTAACCGGTTTCATTTTGAGGTTTCACTCTGTTTTCTCCTATAGGGATACATGTATTTGGAACTCTAAATCAAACACGGTTTGTGCTAGCTCTTTGAAACTTGACACAATAAAGCAGTTTCAAGTTCTATCTCTATGGTTTGTTTGCTGTTGATGTAGCCCTAAGCAGAGACTGTCGAGAATCACTTTCATGGAAAGGGCCTGCCAAGCTCCAAAAACTACGAGTTGCCTGAAATCTCAGCAACCACTTTTTCACCCAATCTTGATGATACTTTCAGGTAATGATCAGTACACCAAGCCCACTTGGCTCGCCAAATTTCGTTCTTCTAGGTTAAACCGTTCGTTGGCAGTAACCGGTTTCATTTTGAGGTTTCACTCTGTTTTCTCTATAGGGATACATGTATTTGGAACTCTAAATCAAACACGGTTTGTGCTAGCTCTTTGAAACTTGACACAATAAAGCAGTTTCAAGTTCTATCTCTATGGTTTGTTTGCTGTTGATGTAGCCCTAAGCAGAGACTGGCGAGAATCACTTTCATGGAAAGGGCCTGCCAAGCTCCAAAAAACTACGAGTTGCCTGAAATCTCAGCAAACACTTTTTCACCCAATCTTGATGATACTTTCAGGTAATGATCAGTACACCAAGCCCACTTGGCTCGCCAAATTTCGTTCTTCTAGGTTAAACCGTTCGTTGGCAGTAACCGGTTTCATTTTGAGGTTTCACTCTGTTTTCTCCTATAGGGATACATGTATTTGGAACTCTAAATCAAACACGGTTTGTGCTAGCTCTTTGAAACTTGACACAATAAAGCAGTTTCAAGTTCTATCTCTATGGTTTGTTTGCTGTTGATGAAGCCCTAAGCAGAGACTGGCGAGAATCACTTTCATGGAAAGGGCCTGCCAAGCTCCAAAAAACTACGAGTTGCCTGAAATCTCAGCAAACACTTTTTCACCCAATCTTGATGATACTTTCAGGTAATGATCAGTACACCAAGCCCACTTGGCTCGCCAAATTTCGTTCTTCTAGGTTAAACCGTTCGTTGGCAGTAACCGGTTTCATTCTGAGGTTTCACTCTGTTTTCTCCTATAGGGATACATGTATTTGGAACTCTAAATCAAACACGGTTTGTGCTAGCTCTTTGAAACTTGACACAATAAAGCAGTTTCAAGTTCTCTCTCTATGGTTTGTTTGCTGTTGATGTAGCCCTAAGCAGAGACTGGCGAGAATCACTTTCATGGAAAGGGCCTGCCAAGCTCCAAAAAACTACGAGTTGCCTGAAATCTCAGCAACCACTTTTTCACCCAATCTTGATGATACTTTCAGGTAATGATCAGTACACCAAGCCCACTTGGCTCGCCACATTTCGTTCTTCTAGGTTAAACCGTTCGTTGGCAGTAACCGGTTTCATTTTCAGGTTTCACTCTGTTTTCTCCTATAGGGATACATGTATTTGGAACTCTAAATCAAACACGGTTTGTGCTAGCTCTTTGAAACTTGACACAATAAAGCAGTTTCAAGTTCTATCTCTATGGTTTGTTTGCTGTTGATGTAGCCCTAAGCAGAGACTGGCGAGAATCACTTTCATGGAAAGGGCCTGCCAAGCTCCAAAAAACAACGAGTTGCCTGAAATCTCAGCAACCACTTTTTCACCCAATCTAGATGATACTTTCAGGTAATGATCAGTACACCAAGGCCACTTGGCTCGCCAAATTTCGTTCTTCTAGGTTAAACCGTTCGTTGGCAGTAACCGGTTTCATTTTGAGGTTTCACTCTGTTTTCTCCTATAGGGATACATGTATTTGGAACTCTAAATCAAACACGGTTTGTGCTAGCTCTTTGAAACTTGACACAATAAAGCAGTTTCAAGTTCTATCTCTATGGTTTGTTTGCTGTTGATGTAGCCTAAGCAGAGACTGGCGAGAATCACTTTCATGGAAAGGGCCTGCCAAGCTCCAAAAAACTACGAGTTGCCTGAAATCTCAGCAAACACTTTTTCACCCAATCTTGATGATACTTTCAGGTAATGATCAGTACACCAAGCCCACTTGGCTCGCCAAATTTCGTTCTTCTAGGTTAAACCGTTCGTTGGCAGTAACAGGTTTCATTCTGAGGTTTCACTCTGTTTTCTCCTATAGGGATACATGTATTTGGAACTCTAAATCAAACACGGTTTGTGCTAGCTCTTTGAAACTTGACACAATAAAGCAGTTTCAAGTTCTATCTCTATGGTTTGTTTGCTGTTGATGTAGCCCTAAGCAGAGACTGGCGAGAATCACTTTTATGGAAAGGGCCTGCCAAGCTCCAAAAAACTACGAGTTGCCTGAAATCTCAGCAACCACTTTTTCACCCAATCTTGATGATACTTTCAGGTAATGATCAGTACACCAAGCCCACTTGGCTCGCCAAATTTCGTTCTTCTAGGTTAAACCGTTCGTTGGCAGTAACCGGTTTCATTTTGAGGTTTCACTCTGTTTTCTCCTATAGGGATACATGTATTTGGAACTCTAAATCAAACACGGTTTGTGCTAGCTCTTTGAAACTTGACACAATAAAGCAGTTTCAAGTTCTCTCTCTATGGTTTGTTTGCTGTTGATGTAGCCCTAAGCAGAGACTGGCGAGAATCACTTTCATGGAAAGGGGCCTGCCAAGCTCCAAAAAACTACGAGTTGCCTGAAATCTAAGCAACCACTTTTTCACCCAATCTTGATGATACTTTCAGGTAATGATCAGTACACCAAGCCCACTTGGCTCGCCAAATTTCGTTCTTCTAGGTTAAACCGGTCGTTGGCAGTAACCGGTTTCATTTTGAGGTTTCACTCTGTTTTCTCCTATAGGGATACATGTATTTGGAACTCTAAATCAAACACGGTTTGTGCTAGCTCTTTGAAACTTGACAAAATAAAGCAGTTTCAAGTTCTATCACTATGGTTTGTTTGCTGTTGATGTAGCCCTAAGCAGAGACTGGCGAGAATCACTTTCATGGAAAGGGCCTGCCAAGCTCCAAAAAACTACGAGTTGCCTGAAATCTCAGCAAACACTTTTTCACCCAATCTTGATGATACTTTCAGGTAATGATCAGTACACCAAGCCCACTTGGCTCGCCAAATTTCGTTCTTCTAGGTTAAACCGTTGGTTGGCAGTAACCGGTTTCATTTTGAGGTTTCACTCTGTTTTCTCCTATAGGGATACATGTATTTGGAACTCTAAATCAAACACAGTTTGTGCTAGCTCTTTGAAACTTGACACAATAAAGCAGTTTCAAGTTCTATCTCTATGGTTTGTTTGCTGTTGATGTAGCACTAAGCAGAGACTGGCGAGAATCACTTTCATGGAAAGGGCCTGCCAAGCTCCAAAAAACTACGAGTTGCCTGAAATCTCAGCAAACACTTTTTCACCCAATCTTGATGATACTTTCAGGTAATGATCAGTACACCAAGCCCACTTGGCTCGCCAAATTTCGTTCTTCTAGGTTAACCGTTCGTTGGCAGTAACCGGTTTCATTTTGAGGTTTCACTCTGTTTTCTCCTATAGGGATACATGTATTTGGAACTCTAAATCAACACGGTTTGTGCTAGCTCTTTGAAACTTGACACAATAAAGCAGTTTCAAGTTCTATCTCTATGGTTTGTTTGCTGTTGATGTAGCCCTAAGCAGAGACTGGCGAGAATCACTTTCATGGAAAGGGCCTGCCAAGCTCCAAAAAACTACGAGTTGCCTGAAATCTCAGCAACCACTTTTTCACCCAATCTTGATGATACTTTCAGGTAATGATCAGTACACCAAGCCCACTTGGCTCGCCAAATTTCGTTCTTCTAGGTTAAACCGTTCTTTGGCAGTAACCGGTTTCATTCTGAGGTTTTCACTCTGTTTTCTCCTATAGGGGATACATGTATTTGGAACTCTAAATCAAACACGGTTTGTGCTAGCTCTTTGAAACTTGACACAATAAAGCAGTTTCAAGTTCTCTCTCTATGGTTTGTTTGCTGTTGATGTAGCCCTAAGCAGAGACTGGCGAGAATCACTTTCATGGAAAGGGCCTGCCAAGCTCCAAAAAACTACGAGTTGCCTGAAATCTCAGCAACCACTTTTTCACCCAATCTTGATGATACTTTCAGGTAATGATCAGTACACCAAGCCCACTTGGCTCGCCACATTTCGTTCTTCTAGGTTAAACCGTTCGTTGGCAGTAACCGGTTTCATTTTGAGGTTTCACTCTGTTTTCTCCTATAGGGATACATGTATTTGGAACTCTAAATCAAACACGGTTTGTGCTAGCTCTTTGAAACTTGACACAATAAAGCAGTTTCAAGTTCTATCTCTATGGTTTGTTTGCTGTTGATGTAGCCCTAAGCAGAGACTGGCGAGAATCACTTTCATGGAAAGGGCCTGCCAAGCTCCAAAAAACTACGAGTTGCCTGAAATCTCAGCAACCACTTTTTCACCCAATCTTGATGATACTTTCAGGTAATGATCAGTACACCAAGCCCACTTGGCTCGCCAAATTTCGTTCTTCTAGGTTAAACCGTTCGTTGGCAGTAACCGGTTTCATTTTGAGGTTTCACTCTGTTTTCTCCTATAGGGATACATGTATTTGGAACTCTAAATCAAACACGGTTTGTGCTAGCTCTTTGAACTTGACACAATAAAGCAGTTTCAAGTTCTATCTCTATGGTTGTTTGCTGTTGATGTAGCCCTAAGCAGAGACTGGCGAGAATCACTTTCATG
>NW_027525054.1:0-24507 GCF_052094955.1 Ictidomys tridecemlineatus
GACTCTCTGTACAACTAGTCCACCAGACCTCAGTCTCCAACCTCTGCTCTCTGTAAAATCCTTCAGGAACGCAGTCTCCAAACACTGCTCTGTATAACAGTCCTTCTGCACCCCAGTCTCCAACCTCTCTCTCTGTAACTGGCCTTCTGCACGCCAGTCTCCAAACTGTGCTCTCTGCAACGATCTTTCTGCACCCCAGTCTCCAAACTCTGCTCTCTGCAATGATCCTACATCACACCATCTCCAACTCTGATCTCTACCACAGTCTTTCTGCACCTCAGTCTTCAAATTCTGCTCTCTGTAAGATCCAACTTCACCCCAGTATCCAACCTCTGCTCTCTGCAACAGTCCTTCTGCATCCAAGTCTTCAAACTCTGCTCTCTGTTACAGGACTTCAGCACCTTAGTCTTCAACCTCTACTCTCTGTAACACTAGCTCTGCACTTCACTCTCCAAACTCTGCTCTCTGTAGGATCCTTCTAAAACAAGTCTATAAAATCTGCTCTCTGTAACAGTCCTGCTGGCACACCAGTCTCCAACATCTGCTCTCTGCAACCATCTTTCTTAACTTCAGTCTCCAACCTCTGCTCTCTGCAACAGTCCTTCTGCACCCCAGTCTCCAACAACTGCTCTCTGCAACAGTCCTTCTGCACCTCAGGCTGAAACTCTGCTGTCTTCAAAGAACTTTCTGCACGCTAGTTTCCTACCTCTGCTACGTGCAACAGTTCTTCTGCACCTCATTCTCCCAACTCTGCTCTCTGTAAAATACTTCTGAAACCCAGTCTTTAAACTCTGCACCATGTAACCGTCCTTCTGCACCACAGTCTCCAACCTGTGCTCTCTGTAACAGGACTTCTGCAACCCAGTCTCAAAAATCTGCTCTCTGTAACAGGCGTTCTGCACCAGAGTATCCAAAATCTTCTCTCTGCATCGATTCTTCTCCATACCAGTCTCGAACCTCTGCTCTCTGCAACAGTCATTTTGCTCCACAGTCTCCACCTCTGCACTCTGTAAGATCCATCTGAACCCCACTCTCCAACCTCTGATCTCTGTAACAGTCTTTCTGCACAACAGTATCCAACCTCTACTCTCTGTAACAGTCCTTCTGAACCTCAGTCTCCAATCTCTGCTCACTTAAAGAGTTTTTCTGTACCACATTCTCCAAACTCTGCTCTCTGCAGCTGTCCTTCTGCACTGCAGTCTCCAACATCTGCTCTCTGCAACAATACTTCTAAACTCCAGTTTCCAAACTCTGCTTCCTGCAACGATCTTTCTGGACCCAGTCTCCAACGTGTGCTCTCTGCAGAGGTTCTTCTGCACCAGAGTCTCCAACCTTTGATCTCTGTAACAACTTCTGCACCTCAGTCTCCAAACTCTGTTTTCTGCAAGGGTCCTTCTGCAAATCAGTCTCCAACCTCTACTCTCTGTAACAGTCCTTCTGCACCTCAGTCTGCAACCACTGCTCTCTCTAAGATTCTTCTGCAACCCAGTCTCCAAACTCAGCTCTCTGTAACAGTGCTTCTGAACACCAGTCTTTAACCTCTGCTCTCTGCAGCGATCATTCTTCACCAAAGTCTCAAACCTATGCTGTCTGCACAGTCCATCTGCACCCCAGTCTCCAACATCTGCCCCTCAGTCTTAAAACTCTGCTCTCAGCAAAGACCCTTCTGGACTCCAGTCTCATACTTCTGCTCTCTGTAAAAGTCCTTTGCACCTCATTCTCCTAACTCTGCTCTCTGTAAGATCCTTCTACAACCCAGTCTTTAAACTCTGCACTCTGTAAAAGTCCTTCTGCACAACAGTCTCCAACCTCTGCTCTCTGTTACAGTCTTTCTGCACCCCAGTCTCCAATATATGCTCCCTGCAACATTCCTAACTGTAGCACAGTCTCCAACATCTGCTCTCTGCAACAGTCCTTCTGCAGCACAGTCTTCAACCTCTGCTCTCTGCTACAGTCCTTCTGCAGCCCAGATCTGCAACGTCTGCTCTCTGCAACAGTTCTTCTGCACTTCAGTCTCCTACCTCTGTTCTCTGTAACAGTCCTTCTGTACCCCAGTCTCCAAACTCTGCTCTCTGCAACCGAACTTCTGCACCCCAGTCCTGTAACTCTGCTCTCTGCAATGATCCTTCTGCACCCCAGTCTTCAACCTCTGCTTTCTAGAAGAGTCCTTCTGCACCACAGTCCCAACCTCTGCTCTCTGTAAGATCCTTCTGCACTCCAGTTTCCATACTCTGCTCTCTGTAACATTCCTTCTCCAAACCAGTCTTCAACCTCTGCTTTCTGCAAGTTCCTGCAGCACCCCAGTCTCCAACCTCTGTCCTCTGCAACAGTCCTTCTGCTCCCCAGTCTTCAACATATGTTCTCTGTAACAGTCCTTTGGCAACCCAGTCTCCAAACTACGCTTTCTGTATCAGTCCTTCTGAACACCAGTCTCAAAACTCTGCTCTCTGTATCTATCCTTCTGTACCTCAGTCTCCAACCTGTGCTCTCTGTAACATTCTTTCTACACCTCAGTCTCAAACCTCTGATCTCTGTAACAGTTTTTCTATACCGCAGTCTCCAAACTCTGGTCTTTGTAACGTTCCTTCTGCACCCCAGTTTCCAACCTCTGCTTTCTATAACAGTCGTTCTGAACCTCAGTCTCAAAACTCTTCTCTTTCTAACAGTACTTCTACACCTCAGACTGCAACCTCTGCTCTCTGTTACAGTCCTTGTGCACCTCAGTCTGTCACCTCTCCTCTCCTCATGGTCCTTCTGCATCTCAGTCTCCAACCACTGCTCTCTGTAACACTCTACCTGCACCTCAGTCTCCAAAATCTTCTCTCCGAAAGATTCTTCAGCAACCCAGTCTCCAAACTCTCCTCTCTATAACAGTCCTTCTGCACCCCAGTCTCCAAACTCTCCTCTCTGTAACAGGCCTTCTAGACACCAGTCTCCCCTCTCTGCTCTCTGTAGCAGGCCTTCTGCACCACAGTCTCCATAATCTGCTCTCTGCAAAGATCCTTCTGCACCCCAGTCTCCAACCTCTGCTCTCTGCAATGATTCTAATGCATCCCAGTCTCCAACCTCTGATCTCTGCAACAGTCCATCTGCACCTCAGTCTCCAAATTCTGCTTTTGGTAAGATGCTTCTACACCCCTGTATCCAACCTCTGCTCTCTGTAACAGTCCTTCTGCATCAGAGTCGCCAACCTCTGCTCTCTGTAAAAGGACTTCCGCACCTCAGTCTCAAACCTCTGCTCTGCAACAGTCTTTTTCCACCCTAGTCTCAAACCTCTGCTCTCTACAACAGTCCTACTGCACAATAGTTACCAACATCTGCTCTCTGCAACAGCCCTTCTTCACCTCAGTCTTAAAAATCTGCTCTCTGCAACAACCCTTCTGCACCCCAGTCTTTAAACTCTGCACTTGTACCTGTCTTTCTACACAACAGTCTCCAACTTCTGCTCTCTGTACAGGACTTCTGCAACCCAGTCTCCAAGCTCTGCTCTCTGTAACAGGCCTTCTGCACCACAGTCTCCAACCTTTTCGCTCTGCAACGATTCTTCTCCACCCAAGTCTCTAACATCTGTTCTCTGCAACTGTCCTTTTGCACCCCAGTCTGAAAACTCTCCTCTCTGTAACATCCATCTGAACCCCAGTGTCCAAACTCTGCTCTGTGTAAGAGTCCTTCTGCACACCAGTCTCCAAACGCTGCTCTCTGTAGCAGTTCTTCCATACCTCAGTCTCCAAACCCTGCTCTCTGTAACAATCCTTCTGCACCCCAGTCTTTAACAACTGCTCTCTGCAACAGTCCTTCTGCACTCCAGTCTCCAAACTCTGCTCTCTGCAACGAACCTTCTGGACCCCAGTCTCAAACGTCTGCTCTCCGCAACAGTCCTTCTGCAATAGAGTCTCCAACATCTGCTCTCTGTAAGATTCTTCTGCACTCCAGTTTTCAAACTCTGCTCTCTGTAAAATTTCTTCTTCACCCCAGTCTCAAACCTCTGTCCTCTGCAACAGTCTTTCTGCTCCCCAGGCTCCGAGATCGGCTCTCTGTAACAGACCTTATGTACCACAGTTTCCAACCTCTGCTCTCTGTAAGTGGACTTCTGCAACCCAGTTTCCAACCTCTGCTTTTTGAATCAGTCCTTCTGAAACCCAGTCTCCAACCTCTGCTCTTTGTATCTATCCTTCTGAACCTCAGTCTTCAACCTGTGCTTTCTGTAACAGTCCTACTGCACCCCAGTTTCCAACCTCTGCTCTCTGTAACAGTCCTTCTATACTGCAGTCTCCAAACTCTGCTCTCTGTAACGGTCCTTCTGTACCCCAATTTCCAACCTATGCTTTCTGTAACAGTCCTTCTGCACGTCAGTCTCTAAACTCTGCTCTATGTAACAGTCCTTCTACACCTCAGTCTCCAACCTCTGCTCTCTGTAACAGTACTTCTGCACCTCAGTCTGAAACCTCTGCTCTCCACGATTCTTCTGCACCCCAGTCTCAAACCACTGCTCTCTGTAACAGTCCACCTGCACCTCAGTCTCCAACATCTGCTCTCTGTAAGTTTCTTCAGCAAACCAGTCTCCAAACTCTGCTCTCTGTAACAGTTTTTCTGCACCCCAATCTCCAACCTCTCCTCTCTGTAACAGGCCTTCTGCACTCCAGTCTAAAAACTCTGCTCTCTATAACAGGCGTTCTGCAACACACTCTCTCTCCTCTGCTCTCTGCAATGATCCTTCTGCACCCGAGTCTCCAACCATTGCTCTCTGCAATGATCCTACTACACCCCAGACTCCAACCTCTGATCTCTGCAACAGTCATTCTGCACCTCAGTCTCTAACTTCTGCTCTCTGTAAGATCCTTCTGCACCCCTGTCTCCAAGCTCTGCGATTTGCAACAATCCTTCTGCACACTAGTCTCCAAACTCTGTTCTATATAACAGGACTTTTGTACCTCAGTCTACAACCTCTGCTCTCTGCAACAGTCCTTGTTCACCCCAGTCTCTAACTTCTGCTCTAAGTGTCATTCTGCACCTTAGTCTCTATCCTCTGCTCTCTGCAACAGTCCTTCTGCACCCCAGGCTTCACCTCTGCTCTCTGCAACAGTCCTTCTGCAATTTAGTCCCCAACCTCTGCTCTCTGCAAGAGTCCTTCTGCACCCAGTCTCCAAATTCTGCTCTCTGTAACAATCCTTCTGCACCTCAGTCTGCAAACTCTGTTCTCTGCAACGGTCCTTCTGCACTTCAGTCTCCAACCTCTTCTCTCTGTGGGATCCTTCACCAACCCAGTCTTCCAACTCTGCTCTCTGTAACATTCCTTCTGCACACCAGTCTTCAATCTCTTCTCTCAGCCACGATCATTCTTAACCCCAGTCTCCAACATCTGCTCTCTGCAACAGTCCTTCTACACCCCAGTCTCCAACATCTGGTCTCTGCAACACTTCTTCTGCACCAAAGTCTGAAAACTCTGCTGTCTGAAACGAACCTCCTGCACCCCAGTCTCCTACCTCTGCTTTCTGTTACAATCCTTCTGCCACTCAGTCTTCGTCATCGGCTCTCTGTAAGATCCATCTGAACCCCAGTCTCCAACCTCTGCTCTCTGCAACAGCCTTCTGTACCCCAGTCTGCAAACTCTGTTCTCTGCAACGATCTTTCTGGACCCCAGTCTCCAACGTCTGCTCTCTGCAACAGTCTTAATGCACCACAGTCTCCAACCTCTGCTCTCTGTAAGATCTTTCTGCACTCCAGTTTCCAAACTCTGTTCTTTCTAACATTCCTTCTCCACTCTAGTCGCCAAACTCTACGTTCTGCAAGGGTCTTGCGGCACCCCAGTCTCCAAACTCTGTCCTCTGAAACAGTCCTTCTGCTCCCCAGTCTCTAATATCTGCTCTCTGTAACAGTCCTTCTGTACCGCATTCAACAAACTCTGCTTTATGTAACGGTCATTCTGCACCCCAGTCTCCAACCTCTGCTTCCTGTATCAGTCCTACTGAACCCCAGTCTCCAACCTCTGCTCTCTGTGTTCATCCTTCTTAACCTATGTCTTCACCCTGTGCTTTCTGTAACAGTCCTTCTACACCCAAGTCTCCCACCTCTGCTCTCTGTATCAGTCCTTCTATACTATATTCTCCAAACTCTGCTCTCTTTAACGGTCCTTCTGCCCCCCAGTCTTCAACTTCTGCTTTCTACATCCGTCCTTCTGGACCCTAGTTACCAACATCTGCTCTCTGCAAAAGACCTTCTGCACGCCAGTCTCCAACATCTGCAGTCTGCAACCTCTGTTCTCTGTGACAGTCCTTCTACACCCGAGTCTGCAAACTCTGCTCTCTGTAACAGTCCTTTCGCACCTCAGTCTTCAAACCCGCTCTCTGTAACAATCCTTCTGCACCACAGTCTCTAAAATCTGCTCTCTGCAACGAACCTTCTGGACCCCAGTCTCCAACATCTGCTGTCTGCAACAGTCCTTCTGCAATACAGTCTCCAACTTCTGCTCTCTGTAAGATCCTTCTGCACTTCAGTTTTCAAACTCTGCTCTCTGTAAAATTTCTTCTCCACCCCACTCTCAAACCTCTGTCCTCCTGCAACAGTCCTTCTGCTCCCCAGTCTCCAAGATCTGCTCTCTGTAACAGACCTTATGTACCGCAGTTTCCAACCTCTGCTCTCTGTAAGGGTCCCTCTGCAACCCAGTCTCCAACCTCTGCTTTTTAAATCAGTCCTTCTGAACCCCAGTCTCCAACCTCTGCTCTTTGTATCTATCCTTCTGCACCTCAGTCTTCAACCTGTGCTTTCTGTAACAGTCCTTCTGCACCCCAGTCTCCAACCTCTGCTCTCTGTAACAGTCCTTCTATACCACAGTCTCAAACCTCTGCTCTCTGTAACGGTCCTTCTGCACCCCAATTTCCAACCTCTGCTTTCTGTAACAGTTCTTTTGCACGTCAGGCTCTAAACTGTGCTTTCTGTAACAGTCCTTCTACACCTTAGTTTCCAACTTCTGCTCTCTGTAACAGTCCACCTGCACCTCAGTCTCCAACATCTGCTCTCTGTAAGTTCCTTCAGAAAACCAGGCACCAAACTCTTCTCTCTGTAACAGTTTTTCTGCACCCCAGTCTCCAACCTCTCCTCTCTGTAACAGGCCTTCTGCACTCCAGTCTCGAAACTCTTCTCTCTATAGCAGGGCTACTGCACCCAACTCTCCATCCTCTGCTCTCTGAAACGATCCTTCTTCACCCTAGTCTGCAAACTTTGCTCTCTACAATGATCCTACTGCACCCCAGTCTCCAACCTCTGATCTCTGCAACAGTCTTTTGCACCTCAGTCTCCAAATTCTGCTCTCTGTAAGATCCTTCTACACCCCTGTCTCCAACCTCTGCTCTCTGTAACAGTCCTTCTGCACCCCAGTCTCCAACCTCTGCTCTCCACAAGAGTCATTCTGCACCCCAGTCTCCAAACTTTGCTCTCTGCAACAGTCCTTCTGCACCCTAGTTACCAACATCTGCTCTCTGCTACAGTAACTCTGCAACCCAGTCTTCAACCACTGCTCTCCTGTAACAGTCCTCCTGTATTGCAGTATGCAACGTCTGCTCTCTGTAACCGTCTTTTTGCACCCCAGATTCCAAACTCTGCTTTCCTGTATCGGTGCTTCTGTAAACCACATTCCAACCTCTGCTCTCTGTAAGAGTCCATCTGCACCTCAGTCTCCACCTGTGATATCTGCAACAGTCCTTCTGCAACTCATTCTCCAAATTCTGCTCTCTGTAAGGTCCTTTTGCGCCCCTGTATTTAACCTCTGCTCTCTGAAACTGTCTTTCGGCACCCGAGTCTCCAAACTCTGCTCTCTGTAACACGACCTCCGCACCTCAGTTTCCAAGCTCTGCTCTCTGCAACAGTCCTCCTGCACCCCAGTCTCCAAACTCTGCTCTCTGCAACAGTCCTTCTGCACCCCAGTCTTCAATCTCTGCTCTCTTTACAGTTATTCTTAACCCCAGTCTCCAACTCTGCTCTCTTCAACAGTTCTTCTGTACCTCAGTCTTAAAATACTGCTCTCTTAAATAATCCTTCTGCACCTCAGTCTCCAACCTCTGCTCTCTTTAACAGTCATTCTGTACCTCAGTCTTTAACTTCTGCTCCATGCAACAGTCCTTCTGCACACAAGTCTCCAACATCTGCTCTCTGAAACAGTCCTTTTACACTCCAGTCTCCAACCTCTGCTCTCTGCAACATTCCTTCTAAACCCCAGTCTCCATACTCCTGCTCCCACCAACGATCCTTCTGCACACCAGTCTCCATCGTCTGCTCTCGGAAAAAGTTTTCTACACCGCAGTCTTCAAACTCTGCTCTCTGCAACAGTCCTTCTACACCCCAGTCTCCATACTCTGCTCGCCCCAATGATCCTTCAGCATCCCAGTCTCCAACCTCTGGTCTCTACATCAGTTCTTTTGCACCCCAGTCTCCCACCTCTGCTCTCTGTAACAGTCCTTCTGTACCGCAGTCTCCATCCGCTGTTCTCCGTAAGGGTCCTTATGCACCCCAGGATCCAACCTCTGCTTTCTATAAGTCGTTTTGCATAATAGTCTCAAAACTCTGCCTTCTGTAACAGTCCTTCTGCAACTCAGTCTGCAACCTCTGCTCTCTGCAACAGTCCTTCTGCACCCAAGTCTTCAACATTTGCTCTCTGCAAAAGTCCTTCTCCACCCCAGACTCCAACCTCTGCTCTCTATAACAGTCCTTCTGTACTGCATTCTTCAACCTCTTCTCTCTGTAAGGGTACTTATACACACGAGTCTCCAACCTCTGCTTTATGTATCAGTCTTTCTGCACCCCAGTCTCAGAACTCTGCTCTCTGTAACAGATTTTCGGCACCTCACTCTCCAAACTCTGCTCTATATAAAAGACTTTCTGCACCCCAGTCTCCAAACTCTGCTCTCTGTATCAGTCCTTCTGCACCACAGTCTCCAGCCTCTGCAATTTGCAACGATTTCTCTGCACCCCAGTTGGCAACCCCTGCTCGCAGCAACAGTCCTAGTTCACCCCAATCACCATCATCTGCTCTCTGCAACAGTTCTTATGTACCTCAGTCTGATAACTCTGCTCTCTGCAATAATCCTTCTGCGCCCGATTCACCAACCTCTGCTCTCTGTAACAGTCCTTCTGTACCTCAGTCTTCAACTTCTGCTCTGTATCAGTCCTGTACCCCTGTCTCCCACATCTGCTCTCTGTGACAGTCCTTCTTCACCTCAGTCTTCAACCTCTGCTCTGTGTAACAGTCCTTCTGAACCCCACTGTCCAACCTCTGCTATCTGCAAGTAAACCTCTGCTCTCTGTAACAGTTTTTCTATACCGATGTCTCCAAACTCTTCTCTTGTAACGGTCTTTCTGCACCCCAGTCTCCAACCCCTACTTTCTGTATCAGTCTTTCTGCACCCCAGTCTACAACCTCTGCTGTCTGTAACAGTCCTTCTTCACCTCATATTCAATCTCTGATATCTGCAACAGTCCCTTATGCACCCCAGTCTCCAAACTCTGCTGTGTGCAAAATTCCTTCTGCACCCCAGTCTGCAAAGTTTGCTCTGTGTAAAAGTCCTTCTGCTGCCCAGTCTCCAACTCTGCTCTCTGCAATGATCCTTCTGTACCTCAGTCTTAAACCTCTGCTATCTGCAACAAGCCTTCTGCACCCCAGTCTCCAAACTCTGTTCTCTGTAACAGTCCATCGCCACCTCAGTCTTCAACCTCTTCTCTCTGAAAGAGTCATTTTGCACCCCAAACTCCAACATCTGCTCTCTAAACAGTCCTTCTGCATCCCAGTCTCCAACATGTGCTCTCTGCAACCGTCCATCTGCACCCCAGTGTCAAAACTCTGCTCTCTGCAATATTCCTTCTCCACGCCAGTCTTCAACCTCTGCTTTCTGCAACGGTCCTACTGCAACCCAGTCTCTAACCTCTGTACTTTGTAACACTCATTCTGCTCCCCAGTCTCAGAATTTTGCTCTCTGTAAAGGTCCTTCTGTACCGCAGTCTCTAAACTCTGCTCTCTGTAAAGGTCCTTTTGCACTCCAGTCTCCAACCTCTGCTTTCTTTGTCCGTTCTTCTGCACCTCAGTCTCCAAACTCTGCTCTCTGCAAAAGTCCTTCTGCACATCATTCTCCAACTTCTGCTCTCTGCAACAGTCCTTCTGAACAAAAGTGTCCAACATCTGCTCTCTGAAAAACTCCTTGTGTACCCTAGTCTCCAACCTCTGCTCTCTGCAATAGTCCTTCTGTACTGCAGTCTCCAACTTCTGCTCTCTGCAACGAACCTTCTGCATCCCAGTCTTAAACATCTGCTCTCTGCAAAAGTCCTCCTGCACCTCAGTCTGAAAATTTTGCTCTCTCCAACAATCCTTCTGCACTCCAGACTTCAACATCTGCTCTCTGTAACAGTCCTTCTGCACCTCAGTCTCCAAACTCTGCTCTATGTAAGATCCTTCTGCAACACAGTCTCCAAAATTTGCTCCCTGTAACAGTCCTTCTGCACCTCAGTCTCAAACCTCTGATCTCTGTAACAGTCGATCTACACCTCAGCCTGAAACCTCTTCTCTCTGCACGATCCATCAGAACCCCAGTCTCTAACCACTGCTCTCTGTAACAGTTTTCCCTCACCTCAATCTGCAAACTCTCCTCTCTGTAAGATACTTCTGCCACCCAGTCTCCTAACTCTGCTCTCTATAATACTCCTTCTGCACCCCAGTCTTCAACCTCTGCTCTCTTTTACAGGCCTTCTGCACCCCAGCCTCTAAACTCTTCTCTTTGCAACGAACATTCTACACCTCAGTCTCCAACATCTGCTTTCTCTAAGATCATTCTGCAACCCATTCTCCCAACTCTGCCCTCTCTAAAAGTTCTTCTGCACCATTTCTCCCAACTCTCCTCTCCGTAACAGGCCTTCTGCAACCAGTCTCCAAAGTCTGTTCTCTACAACAAGACTTCTGCACCCCAGTCTCCAACCTCTGCTCTCTGCAACAGTCTTTCTTCACCTAAATCTTAAAACGTTGTTCTCTGATACGATCCTTTTGCACCTCAGTCTCCAACCTCTACTCTCTGTAACAGTCCTTCTGCACCTGGGTCCCCAACATCTGGTCTCTGTTAGATCCTTCTTCAACCCAGTATCCAAACTCTGTGATCTGTAACACTACTTCTGGAGCAGGTCTCCACACTCTGCTTTTTGTAACAGGCCTACTGCACACCAGTATCAAACCTCTGCTCTCTGTAACAGTCTTTTTACACCTCAGTCTCCAACTTCTTCTTACTGCAACGATCCTTCTGCACCATAGTCTCCAACCTCTCCTCTCCTCAACAGTCCTTCTGCACCTCAGTCTCCAAATTCTGCTCTCTGCAACAGTCCTTCTTCACCCAAATCTCCAAACTCTGCTCTGTGTAACGGTTTCTCTGTACCCCAATTTCCAACCTCTGCTTTCTGTAACAGTCCTTCTGCACCTCAGTCACAAAACTCTTCTCTCTGTAACAGTCCTGGTGCACTTCAATCTCCAACCTCTGCTCTCTCTTACAGTCCTTCTGCACCTCAGTCTGAAACCTCTGCTCTCTGCACTATCCTTCTGCACCCCAGTCTCCAATCACTGCTCTCTTTAACATTCTTCCTGAACCACAGTCACCAACCATTGCTCTCTGTAAGATCCTTCTGCAACTCAGCCTCAAAACTCTGCTTTCTATAATAGTCCTTCTGCAACCCAGTCTCCAACCTCTGCTCTCTGTAGCAGGCCTTATGCACCCCAGTCTCCACCGTCTGCTGTGTTTAACAGTCCTTCTGCATCTCAGTCTCCAACTTCTGCTTTCTGAAACAGTCCTTCTACACCCCAGTCTCCAACCTCTGCTTTCTGCAACATTCCTTCTGCACCCTATTCTTCAACCTGTGCTCTCTGTAACAGTCCTTCTGCACTGCAGTCTCCCACCTCTTCTCTCTGTAATGATCCTTCTAGAGCCCAGTCTCTACCTCTGCTCTTTTCAACGACTCTTCTGCAACTCAGTCTCCAACTTCTGCTCTCTGCAACGATCCTTCTGCACCCCAGTCTCAAACCTCTGCTCTCTGTAACTGTTTTTCTGCACCTCAGAATCCAACTTCTTCTCTCTGCAAAAGTCCTTCTGCACCCCTGTCTCCAACCTCTGCTCTCTGCAATGATGCTAATGCACCCCAGGCTCCAACATCTGCTCATTGCAACAGTCCTTCTGCACCCCAGTCTCCAACGTCTCCTCTTTTTAACACTCCTTCTGCACTGCAGCCTCCAACTTCTGTTCTTTGTAAGTTCATTCTGCACCACAGTTTCCAAACTCTGCTCTCTGTAACATTCCTTCTCCAACCCAGTCTACAACATCTGCTTTCTTCAATGGTCCTGCTGCAACCCAGTCTCCAACATCTGATCTCTGCATCAGTCCTTCTATTCCCCAGTCTCCAACCTGTGCTCTCTGTAACAGTTCTTCTGTACTGCAGTCTCCAACCTCTACTCTCGGTAACGGTCCTTCTGCACCCCAGTCTCAAACCTCTGCTTTCTGTATAAGTCCTTCTGAAACACGGTTTCCAACCTCTGTTCTCTGTAACAGTCTTTCTGCACCTCTGTCTTCAACCTCTGAAATCTGCAACCTTACTTCTGTACCCCATTCTCTAACATGTGCTCTCTGTAACAGTCCTTCTGCACCCCATTCTCTAACCACTGCTCTCTGCAACATTTCTTCTGTACCACAGTCTCCAACCTCTTCTCTCTGTAACGGTCCTTCTCCACCCCTGTCTCAACATCTGCTTTCTGTATAAGTAATTCTGCACCCCAGTCTCCAAACTTTGCTCTCGGTAACATTCTTTCTACGCCTCAGTCTCCAACATCTGCTCTCTGCGACAGTTCTTTTGCACCCCAGTCTCCAAAATCTGCTTTCTGCAACAGTGCTTCTGAACCCCAGTCTCCTACATCTGCACTCTTAAACAGTTCTTCTATAAACCATTCCTCAACCTCTGCTCTCTGTAACAGTCCTCCTTTATTGCAGTCTCCGAACTCTGCTGTCTGCAACGGTCCTTCTGCACCCCAGTCTCCAAACTCTGCTTTCTGTATCAGTCCTTCTGAACACCAGTCTCCAAACTCTGCTCTCTGTAACAGTCTTTCTGCAACTCAGTCTTCAAATTCTGCTCTCTTCAACAGTCCTTCTGCACCCAAGTCTCCAACAGCTGCTCCCTGCAAGAGTCCTTCTTCACCCCATTCTCCAAACTCTGTTATCTGCAATAGTCCTTCTGCACCCCAGTCTCCAATCTCTGCTCTCTATAACAATCCTTCTGCACCTGTGTCTCCAGCTCTGCTCTCTGCAATGGTCCTTCTGCAACTCAGTCTCCAAACTTTATTCTCTGTAACAGTCCTTTTACACCTCAGTCTCCAACCTCTGCTCTCTGTAAGATCCTTCTGCAAAACAGTCTCCAAACTCTGCCCTCTGTAACAGTCATTCTGCATCCCTTTACCAAACTCTGCTCTCTGTAACAAGCCTTCTGCACCGCAGTCTTTAACCTCTGTTCTCTGTAACAGTCCTTCTGCACCCAGTCTCAAACGTCTGCTCTCTACAAAGATCTTTCTGCACCCCAGTCTCCAACATCTGTAATCTCCAACGGTTCTTCTGCTCTTCAGTCTGAAAACTCGATTCTCTGCAACGATCTCTCTGCTCCCAAGTCTCCAACATCTGCTCTCTGTAAGATCCTTCTGCATCCCTTTCTCCAAACTCTGCTCTCTGTAACAGTCCTTCTGCACCCCAGTCTCCAACCTCTGCTCTCTGTCACAGTCTTTCTAAACTCCAGTTTCCATCCTCTGCTCTCTTCAACTGTCCTTGGGCACCCCAGGATCCAAATTCTGTTCTCTTTAACAATCCTTCTGCACCTCAGTTCCCAAACACTGACCTCTGCAATGGTCCTGCTGTACTCCAGTCTATAGCCTCTGCTCTCTGCAAAGATCCTTTTGCAACCTAGTCTCAAACATGTGCTCTCTGCAAAAGTCCTTCTGCACCCCTGTCTCCAACATCTGCTCTCTGCAACAGTCCTTCTATACATCAGTCTGAAAACTCTACTCTCTGCAAGGATCCTTGTGCACCACAGTCTCTAAACTCTGCTTTCTGAAACAGTTATTCTTCAACTCAGTATCCAACCTCTGCTCTGTGTAACAGTCCTTCTGCACTCCAGTCTCCAAACTCTGCTCTCTGAAACAGTCCTTCCACACCCCAGTCTCAAACCTCTTCTCTGTGAAACAGTTCGTCTGAAACCTCTGCTCACTGTTACAATCTTTCTGCACCTCAGTCTCCAACATCTGCTCTCTGCAACGGTCCTTCTGCACCCCATTCACAAACCTCTGTTGTCTGAAAGAGTCCTTCAGGATGTCAGTCTCCAACCTCTGCTCCTTGCAAAAATCCTACTGCACCCCAGTCTCCAATCATTGCTCCCGGTAACATTTCTTCTGCACCTCAGTTTCCAACATCTGCTCTACGTAAGATCCTTCTGCCACCCAGTCTCCTATCTCTGCTCTCTGTAACAGTCCTTCTGCACCCCACTGTCCAACCTTTGCTCCCTGCAACAATCGTTCTGCACCCCAGTCTCCAACTTCAGCTCTCTGCAACAGTTCTCCTGCACCCCAGTCTTTAACATCTACTCTCTGAAACAGTCCTTCTTCATCCCATTCTTCAACCTCTGCAATCTGCAACATTCCTTCTGTACCCTGGTCTCCAAACTTTGCTCTCTGTAACAGTCCTTCTGTACGGCAGTCTCCAACCTCTGCTTCCTGTAAGGTTCATTCAGGACCCAAGTCTACAACCTCTGCTTTCTGTATGAGTCCTTCTTCTCCCCAGTCTCCAAACTCTGCTCTCTGTAACAGTCCTTCTGCATCTCAATCTTTAACATCTGCTCTGTATAACAGTCCTTCTGCACCCCAGTCTCCAAACTCTGCTCTCTGCAACAGTCCTTCTACACTCAAGTCTTCAACCTCTGCTCTGTGTAACAGTCCTTCTGCAACCCAGTTACCAATCTCTGATCTCTGCAAAGAACCTTCTGCATCCCAGTCTCCAACATCTGCTCTCTGCAACCGTCCTTCTGCACCGAAGTCTCCAAACTCTGTTCTCTGCAATGATCCTTCTGCAGAGCAGTCTCCAACCTCTACTCTCTGCAATAATAATACTGCACCCCAATCGCCAAATTCTGCTCTCTTTAACAAATTTTCTGCACCGCAGTCTCCAAACTCTGCTCTACGTAATATTCTTCTGCAATCCAGTCTCCGAACTCTGCTCTCTGTAACAACCCTTCTGTACCCAGTCTCCAACCTCTTCTCTCTGTAACAGCCTAGTGCACCCCAGTCTTCAAACTCTGCTCTCTGTGTCAGTTCTTCTGCACCCCAGATTCCAAACTCTGCTACCTTTAACAGTCTTTCTGCATCTCAGTCTCCTACCTCTACTCTCTGCAACAGTTCTTCTGCACACCAGTCTCCAACTTCTGCACTCTGAAACAGGTCTTTTCGCCTCCAGTCTCCAATCTCTGCTCTATGTAACAGTCCTCCTGTATTTCAGTCTCTAAACTCTGCTGTCTGTAATGATCCTTCTGCACCTCAGTCTCCAAATTCTGCTTTCTGTATCAGTCCTTTTGCACCCCAGTCTCCAAACCTTGCTATCTGCAAAAGTCCTTCTGCTTCTCAATCTACAAATTCTAATCTCTGCAAAAGTGCTTCTTCACCCATGTCTCCAACACCTGCTCCATGCAACAGTCCTTCTACACCCCAGTTTCCAACCTCGGCTATCTGTAACAGTCCTTCTGCACCCTAGTCTTTAAACTCTGCTCTCTGCAACAGTCCTTCTACATTCCAGTCTTCAAACTCTGCTCTGTGTAACAATCCTCCTGCAACCCAGTTTCCAATCTCTTATGTCTGCAATGATCCTTCTGCATCCCAGTCTCCAACATCTGCTCTCTTCAACCGTACTTCTGCACCCAAGTCTCCAATCTCTGCTTTCTGCAATGATTCTTCTGCACAAGAGTCTCTAACCTCTGCTCTCTGCAATAATCCTACTGCACCCCAGTCGCCAAACTCTACTCTCTGTGACAATCTTTCTGCACCACAGTCTCCAATTTCTGCTCTACGTAATATTCTTCTGCAACCCAGTCTCCAAACTCTGCTCTCTGTAACAGCCCTTCTGTACCCAGTCTTCAACCTCTGCTCTCTGTAACATCGTCTGCACCCAAGTCTCCAAACTCTGCTCTCTTTAACAGTCTTTCTCCATCTCAGTCTCCTACGTCTACTCTCTGCAACAGTTCTTCTCCACTCCAGTCTCCAACCTCTTCTCTCTGTAACAGTCCTCCTGTATTGCAGTCTCCAAACTCTGCTGTCTGTAATGGTCCTTCTGCACCTCAGTCCCCAACCTCTGCTTTCTGTATCAGTCCTTCTGCACCCCAGTCTCCAACCTCTACTATTTGTAACAGTCTTCTGCCCCTCAGTCTCCAAATTCTACTCTGTGCAAAAGTATTTCTGCACCCATGTCTCCAACACCTGCTCCCTGCAACCGTCCTTCTTCACCCCAGTTTCCAACCTCTGCTCTCTACAACAGTCCTTCTGCACCCCAATCTCCAAACTCTGCTCTCTGTAACAGTCCTTCTGCAACTCAGTTTCCAAATTCTGCTCTCTGCAACAGTCCTTCTACACCCAAGTCTCCAACCTCTGCTCTCTGCAACAGTCCTTCTGCACCCCAGTCTTCAACCTCTGCTCTGTGTAACAGTCTTTCATCACCCCAGTCTCCAACCTCTGCTCTCTGTAACAGTCCTTCTGCACCATATTCTCCAACGTCTGCTCTCTGTTACAGTCTTTGTATACCACAGTCTCCAACCTCTGGTCTCTTTAACGGTCCCTCTGCACCCCAATTTACAACCTCTGCATTCTGTAACAGTCGTTATGCACCTCAGTCACCAAACTCTGCTCTCTGTGACCGTCCTTCTGCACCTCAGTCTAATTCCTCTGCTCTCTGTAACACTCCTTCTGCACCTAAGTCTGAAACCTCTGCTCTGTTCACGATCCTTCTGCACTTCAGGCTCCAACCACTGCTCTCTGTTACAGTCGTCCTGCACCTCAGTTACTAAACTCTGCTCTCTGTAAAATCCTTCTAAAACCCAGCCTCAAAACTCTGCTCTCTATAACAGTCCTTCTGCAAACCACGCTCAAAAGTCTGCTCTCTTTAACAGACCTTCTGCAACCCAGTCTCCAACATCTGCTCTCTTTAACGGTCCTTCTGCACCCCAGGCTCCCACCTCAGCTTTCTGTATCATAATTCTTCACCCCAATCTCCATCGTCTTTTCTGTGTAACAGTCCTTTTGAATCTCAGTCTCCAAATTCTGCTCTCTGCAACAGTCTTTATGCACCCCAGTCTCCAACCTCTGCTTTCTATAACATTCCTTCTGCACCCCAGGCTTTAACCTGTTCTCTCTGTAACACTCCTTCTGCACCCCAGTCTTCCACCTCTGCTCTCTGTAACGATTTTTCTGCAGCCCAGTCTCCACCTCTGCTCTCTGCAATGATTCTTGTGCAACTCTGTCTCCAACTTCTGCTGTCTTCAACAATACTTCTGCACCTCACTCTTCAAACTCTGCTTTCTGTAACAGTTTTTCTGCACCTCAGTCACCAACCTCTGCTCTCTGCAACCATTCTTCTTCACCCCAGCCTCCAAACTCTGCTCTTTACAACGATCCTTCTGCACCTCAGTCTCCAACGTCTCCTCTCCTTAACACTACTTCTGCACCCCAGTCTCAAACCTCTGCTCTTTGCAACAGTCCTTCTGCACCCCAGTCTCCAACCTCTGCTCGCTGCTACAGTCCTTCTGCACCTCAGTTTCCAACCTCTGCTCTCTGCAACAGTCTTTCTGCACCTCAGTTTCCAAACTCTGCTCTCTGTAACAATCCTTCTGCAACTCAGTCTCCAACCTCTGCTCTTTGTGACAGTCCTTCTGCACCCCAGTCTCGAAACTCTGTTCTCTGTAACAGGCCTTCTGCACCCCAGTCTTAGAACTCTGCTCTCTGTAACAGGCGTTCTGCACCCCAGTCTCCAACGTGTGCTCTCTGCAATGATCCTTCTGCACCCCAGTCTCCAAACTCTGTTCTTTGTAACAGTCTTCTGCACCCCAGGATCCAACATCTTCTCTCTGCTACAGTCTTTCTGCACCTCAGTCTGAAAACTCTGCTCTCTGCAACAATCTTTCTGCACCCCAGTTTCCAAATTTTGTTCTCTGAAACAGTCCTTCTAAACCTCAGTCTACAAAATGCTCTCTGTAAGATCCTTTTGCAACCATGTCTAGAAACTTTGCTATCTGTAACAGTACTTCTGCACCCCAGTCTCCAAACTCTGCTCTCTGCAATGGTTCTTCTGCACACCAGTCTCCAACCTCTGTTCTCTGCATCAGTCCTTCTGAACACAAGTCTCCAACTTCTGCTCCCTGTAACAGTCCTTCTGAACCGCAGTCTCCAACCTCTGCTCTCTGCAAAAGTTGTTATGCACACTAGTATCCAACTTCTGCTTTTTGCATCCATCCTACTGCACCCTAGTCTCCAACTTCTGCTCTCTGCAATAAATCTTTTGCACCCCAGTCTTTATCTGTGCTCTCTGTAACTGTCCTTCGGAACCCCAGTCTCCAAACACTTTTTTCTGCAATAGTCCTTCTGCACCCCAGTCTCAAAACTAAGCTTTCTGTAACAGTCCTTCTGTACCGCAGTCTCCAAACTCTGCTTTCTGTAATGGTCCTTCTGCACTCCAGTCTCCACACTCTGCTTTCTGTATCAGTTCTTCTGCACCCCAGTCTCCAACCTCTGCTCTCTGTAACAGTCCTTCTGCACCTCAGTCCCCATCCTCTGCTCTCTGCAAAAGTCCTTCTGCACCGCAGTCTCAAACCTCTGCTCTCTGCAACATTCCTTCTACACCCCAGTCTCCAACCTTTACTCTTTGCAACGAACTTTCTGCACCCCAGTCTCCAAAATCTCCTCTATGCAACATTCCTTCTGAACCCCAGTCTCCATCCTCTGCTCTCTATAAAAATTCTTCTGCACCCAAGTCTGCAACCTCTCCTCTCTGTAAAAGTCCTTCTGTACCGCAGTCTCCAAACTCAGCTGTCTGCAGTAGTCCTCCTGCACCCCAGTCTCTAACCTGTGCTGTCTGCAAAAGTCCTTCTGCAACCCAGTCTCCAACCTCTGCTCTCTACAACATTTCTTCTTCACCCCAGTCTCCAACCTGTGCTATCTGTAACTGTTCTTTTGCCTCCCAGCCTCAAACCTCTGCTCTCTGCAACGATCCTTCTGCACCTCAGTCTCAAAACTCTATTCTCTTCAATGATCCTTCTACACACCAGTCTCCAAGCTCTGCTCTCTCTAACAGTCTTTCTGAACACCAGTGTCCAAATTCTGCTCTCCGTAACAATCCTTCTGCATCTCAGTCTCCAACCTCTGCTCTCTGTAACATTCCTTCTGCACCTCACTCTCCAAACTCTGCTCTCTGTAACGATCTTTCTGCACCTCAGTCCAAACGCTGCTCTCTGTAACAGACCTTCTGCACCCCAGTCTCCAAACTCTACTCTCTGTAACAGTTTTTCTGGACACCAATCTACAAAGTCTGCTCTCGGTAACACTCCTTCTGCATCCCAGTCTCCATCCTATGCTCTCTGTAACAGGCCTTCTGCACCCCAGTCTCTAACCTCTTCTCTCTGCAACGATCCTTCTGCACCTCAGTTTCAGACCTCTGCTCTCTGTATCAATCCTTCTGCACCCCAGTCTTCAACATCTGCAATCCGCAACGATTCTTCTTACCCAGTCTCCAACTTCTGCTCCCTGTAACAGTCCTTTTGTATTCCAGTCTTTAACCTCTTCTATTTCTAACGGTCTTTCTGCTCTTCAATTGCCAACCCCTGTTTATGAAAAAGTCCTTCTGCACCCCAGTCTCTAACCTCTTCTCTCTGCAATGATCCTTCTGCACCTCAGTCTCTAAAATCTTCTCTCTCAACAGTCCCTCTGCACCCCAATCTCAAGACTCTGCTATCTGTAAGATCTATTTTCATCCCAGTCTCCAACATCTGCTCTCTTTAACAGTCTTTCTGCACCACAGTATCCAAACTCTGCTCTCTGGAAAAGTTCTTCTGCACATCAGTTTCAAACCTTTGCTCTTTGTAATAGTCTTTCTGCCCCCCAGTTTTCACAATCGGCTCTCTGTAACAATACTTCTGCACCTCAGTCTTCAACGTCTGCTCTCTGTAACAAAACTTCTGCACCCCAGTCTCCAACATCTGCTCTCTGGAACGGTCCTTCTGCACCCCAGTATCCAACCTCTGCTCTCTGTAACAGTTATTCTGTACCGCAGTCTCAAAACTCTGCTCTCTGTAACAGTCCTTCTATACCCCAGTCTCCAACCTCTGCTCTCTGCAACAGTCTTTCTGCTCCCCAGACTCCAACCTCTGCTCTCTGTAACTGTCCTTCTGCTCCCCCAGTCTCAAACTCTGCTCTCTGAAACAGTCCTTCTGTACTGCAGTCCCAAACCTCTGCTCTCTGCAATGATCCTTCTGCACCCAAGTCTCCAACCTCTCCTTTCTGTATCATTCCTTCTGCACCACAGTTTACAACCTCTTTTCTCTGTAACATTCCTGCTGCACCTCTGTCTCCAACCTCTGCTCTCTTCAACAGTTCTTCTGCACCCCAGTCTCCAACTTATGTTCTCTGGAACAGTTCTACTGCACCCCAGACTCCAAGGTCTGCACTCTGAAACAGTCCTTCTTCACACCGGTCTCTAACCTCTGATCTCTGTAACAGTCCTCCTGTCGTGCAGTCTCCAAAATCTGCTCTCTGTAACGCTCCTTCTGCTACCCAGGCTTCAACCTCTGCTTTCTGTATCAGTCCTTATGCACCCCAGTCTCCAACCTCATCTCTCTGTTACAGTCCTTCTGCACCTAATTTTCCAAACTCTACTCTCTGCAAAAGTTTTTCTGCACCCAAGTCTCAAACCTCTGCTTTGTGCAACAGTCCTTCTACACCCCAGTCTCCAAACTCTGCTATCTGCAACAGTCCTTCTGCACCCCAGTCTCCAAACTCTGCTATCTGCAACAGTCCTTCTACACCCCAGTCTCCAACCTCTCCTCTCTGTAACAATCCTTCTGAACCTCAGTCTCTAAACTCTACTCTCTTTAACAGTCCTTCTACACCTCAATCTCCAACATATTCTCTCTGTAAGATCCTTCTGCACCTCAATCTCCAACATATTCTCTCTGTAAGACCCTTCTGCAACCAGTCTGTAAACTCTTCCCTCTTGAACAGTCCTTCTGAACCCCTTCTCCAAATTCTGTTCTCTGTAACAGTCCTTCGGCACGCTGGTCTCAAAACTCTGCTCGCTACAACGATCCTTCTGCACCCCAGTCTCCAACCTCTGCTCTCTGCAACAGTACTTCTGCACCCCAGTCTTCAATATCTGCTCTCTGCAACAGTCCTTCTGTACCTCAGTCTGAAAACTCTGTTCTCTGCAACGATCATTCTGCACCCCAGTCTCCAACATCTTCTCTCTATAACAGTCCTGCTGTACCACAGTCTTAAAAATCTGCTCTCTGTTTGATCCTTCTGCAACCCTGTCTTCAAACTCTGCTGTTTGTAACAGTCCTTCTGCACACCACTCTGCAAACTCTGCTCTGTGTAACAGGCCTTTTGCACTCCATTCACCAACCTCTTTTGTCTACAACAGTCCTTCCCCACAGGAGTCACCAAACTCTGCTTTCTGTATCAGTTCATCTGCACCCCAATCTCCAAACTCTGCTCTCTGTAACAGTCCTTCTGCACCTCAGTCTACAAACTCTGCTCTCTGCAACAGTTCTTCTGCAACCCAGTCTCCAACATCTGATCTCTGCAAAAGTCTTTCTGCACCAAAGTCTCCAAACTCTGCCTCTGTAACAGTCCTACTGAAAGGCAGTCGCCAACCTCTACTCTCTGCAACAGTGCTTCTACACGCAAATCTCAAACCTGTGCTCTCCGCAACCGTTCTTCTACACCCCATGTCCAGCCTCTGCTCTCTGCAATAGTCCCTCTGGAACCAGTCTCCAACCTCCGCTCTCTATAACGATCCTTCGGCACCTCATTCACCAAACTCTACTCTCTGTAAAAGTACTTCTGCACCCCTTCTCCAAACTCTGCTTTCCGTAACAGGCCTTCTGCACCCCAGTCTCCGACTTCTTTTCTCTAAAACAATCCTTTTGCACCCCAGTCTCCAACCTCTGCTATCTACAACTATCCTTCTGCACCCCAGTCTTTAACCTCTGCTCTCTGCAACAGTCCTTCTGCACCCCAGTCTCCAAAATGTGCTCTCTGCAAAAGTCCTTCTGCACCCTAGTCTGAAAACTCTGTTCTCTGCAACGATCTTTCTGCACCCTAGTCTCCAACCTCTGCTCTCTGTAAAAGATCTGCTGCACCTTGGTCTACAAACTCTGCTCTCTGTAAGATCCTTGTGCAACCTTGTCTAAAAACTCTGCTCTCTTTAACAGTTCTTCTGAACCCCAGTCTACAACCTCGGCTCTCTGTAACAGTCCTTTTGAACCTCAGTCTCCAAACTCTGCTCTCAGCAACGATTCTTCTGCACCTCAGTCTCAAACCTCTACTCTCTGTAACAGTTCTTCTGCACCCCAGTCTCAAACCTCTTCTGTCTGCAACGATTTTTCTGCATCCCAGTCTCCAACGTCTGCTCTCTGCAACAGTCCTTCTTCACCCCAGTCTCCAACCTCTGCTCTCTGCAACAATCCTTCTGCTCCCCAGTATCCAACTTCTGCTCTATGCAACAGTCCTCCTGCACCACAGTCTGCAAACTCTGCTCTCTGTAAGATCCTTCTGCACTCCAGTTTCCAAACTCTGCTCTTTGTAACATTCCTTCTCTACCCCTGTCTTTAACCTATGTTTCCTGCAAGTGTCCTGCGGCACCCCAGTCTCCAACCTCTGTCCTCTGCAACAGGCCTTCTGCAACCCAGTCTCTGAAATCTGCTCTCTGCAACAATCCTTCTGCACCGCAGTCTCCAACCTCTGCTCTCTACAATGATCCAACTGCATCCCAGTCTCAAACCTCTGATCTCTGAAACTGTCCTTCGGCACGTCAGTCTCAAAATTCTGCTCTCTGTAAGATCCTTCTGCATCTCTGTATCCAACATTTTCTCTCTGTAACAGTCCTTCTGCATCCGAGTCTCCAACCTCTACTCTCTATAACAGGCCTATTGAACCCCAATCTACAACCTCTACTCTCTCTAACATTCCTTTTGCACCTCAGTCTCCAACCTCTGCTCTCTGCAACAGTCTTCTGCACCTCCGTATCCAAGCTCTGCTCTCTGCAACGATCTTTCTGCACCTCAGTCTCCAAATTCTGCTCTCTGCAACACTCCTTTTGCACCCCAGTCTCCAACCTCTGCTCATTTTTAGATCCTTCTGCACACCAGTTTTCAAACTCTGTTCTCTATAACATTCCTTCTCCATCCCAGTCTCCAACTTCTGCTTTCTGCAACGATCCTGTAGCACCCCAGTCTTTAACCTCTGTTCTCTACAAAAGTCCTTCTGTTCCCCAGTTTCCAACCTCTGCTCTCGGTAACAGTCCTTCTGTACCGCATTCTCGAACCTCTGCTCTCTCTAATGGTTCTTCTGCACCCCAGTCTCCAAACTCTGTTGTCTGTAACAAGCCTTCTGAACCCCAGTCTCCAAACTCTGCTCTCTGTAACAGGCCTTCTGCATCCCTGTCTCCAAACCCTTCTCTCTGCAACAATCCTTCTACACCCCAGTGTCAAACCTCTGCTCTTTGCAACAGTTCGTCTGCACCCCAGTCTAAACCCTCTGCTCTTTGTAATATCTTTCTGCACCTCAGTCTCCAAACTCTGCTCTCTGTATCAGTCCATCTGCACTCCAGTCTTCAACATCTGCTCTCTGCAACAGTCCTTCTACACCCTAGTTTCCAAACTCTGCTCTCTACAAGAGTCCTTCTGCACCCCAGTCTCCAAACTCTACTCTCTGCAACGATCCTTCTAGACCTCAGTCTCCAACCTCTGCTCTCTGCAACAGTCCTTCTGCACCCCATTTTTAACCTCCAGTTTCTGTAACAGTCTTTCTGCACCTCAGTCTCCAAACTCTGTTCTCTGTAGCAGGCCTTCTGCACCCCAGTTTTCAAAATCTGCACTCTCCCAGGAACCTTCTGCCCCCCAGTCTCCAACCTCTGCTCTCTGCAATGATCCTACCGCACAGCAGTCTCAAACCTATGCTCTCTGCAAAAGTCCTTCTGCAGCCCAGTCTCCAAACTCTCCTCTCTGCATCTATCTTTCTTGACCCCAGTCTCTAACCTCTGCTCTCTGTAACAATCCTTCTGCACAAGTCTCCAAACTCTGCTCTCTTTAAGATCCTTCTGCACTCCAGTTTCTAAACTCTGCTCTCTGTAACATTCCTTCTCCACCCCAGTCTTTAACCTCTGCCTTCTGCAAGTGTAATGCGGCACCCCAGTCTTCAACATCTGTCCTCTG
>NW_027525055.1:0-24474 GCF_052094955.1 Ictidomys tridecemlineatus
GAGTTTTGCAGAGAGCAGATTTTGATGACTGGGGTGCAGAAGGAAAGTTGCTGAGAGCAGATTTTAGAGACTGGGGTGCAGAAAGACTGTTACAGAGAGCAGAGGTTGGAGACTGAGGTGCATAAGGACTGTTACAGAAAGCAGAGGTTGGAAATTGGGGTGCAGAAGGACTGTTACAAAGACCAGAGTTTGGAGACTGCAGTATAGAAAAACTGTTACAGAGAGCAGAGGTTGGAGACTGGGTTGTAGAAGAAATGTTACAGAGAGCACAGATTGGAGACTGAGGTGCAGAAAGATAAATACAGAGAGCAGAGTTTTGAAACTGGTGTTCAGAATGACTGATACAGAATGCAAAGATTTGAGACTGGGTTGCCGAAGAACTGTTACAGAGAGCAGATGTTGGAGACTGGGGAGCAGAAGGACTGTTGAAGAGGACAGAGGTTGGGTACTGGGGTGCTGCAGGTCACTTGCAAAAAGCAGCGGTTAAAGACTGGTTTAGAGAAGGAATGTTAGAGAGAGCAGAGTTTGGAAAGTGGAGTGCAGAAGGATCTTACAGAGAGCAGAGGTAGGAGATTGTTGTGCAGAAGGACTCTTCCAGACAGCAGAGTTTGGAGACTGGGGTCCAGAGAGATCGTTGCAGAGAGCAGAGTTTGAGGACTGGGGTGCAGAAGTACGGTTGCAGGGAGCAGAGGTTGGAGACTGGGGTGCAGAAGAAGTGTTGCCAAGAGCAGAGTTTGGAGACTGGATTGCAAAGGACTGTTACAGAGAGCAGAGGTAAGAAACTGAGGTGAAGAAAGACTGTTGCAGAGAGCAGAGGTTTGATAATTGGCTGCAGAAGGACTGTTGCAGAGAGCAGATGTTGGAGACTGGGCTGCAGAAGGAATGTTTCAGAGAGCATATGTTGGAGACTGGGGTGCAGAAGGACTGCTACAGGGAGCAGAGTTTGGAGACTGGGGTTCAGATGGATCTTACAGAGAGCAGAGTTTGGAGACTGGTGTGCAAAAGGACTATTGCAGAGAGCAGAAGTTGGAGACTAGGGTGGAGAAGAATCGTTGCAGAGAGAAAAGGTTGGAGAATGGGGTGCAGAAGGCCTTTTTCAGAGAGCAGAGATTGGAGACTGTTGTGCAGAAGTACTGTTACAGTGTGCAGAGTTTAAAGACTGGGTTGTAGAAGGATCTTACAGACAGCAGAGTTAGGAGAATGGGATTCAAAGGACTGTTACAGTGAGCAAAAGTAGGAGATTGGGTGTAGAAGGGTTTTTGCAGAGAGCAGAGTTTTAAGACTGAGAAGCAGAAGGACTGTTGCAGAGAGCAGATATTGGAGACTGGTGTGCAGAGTACTTTTGCAGACAGCATAGGTTGGAGACTTTGGTGAAGAAGGATCATTGCAGATAGCAGAGGTTAGATACCGGTGTGCAGAAGCACTGTCACAGAGAGCAGAGTTTGGAGACTGGTTTTCAGAAGAATCTTACAGAGAGCAGAGGTTGCAGAGTGAGGTGCAGAAGGACTGTTACAAAGAGTATATGTTGGAGACTGATTTGCAGAAGGACCCTTGCAGATAACAGAGTTTGGAGACTGAGGTGCAGAAGGATTGTTACATAGATCAGAGGTTGGTGACTCTGGTGCAGAAGGACTCTGCAGAAAGCAGACATTGAAGACTGGGGTCCAGAATAATCGTTGCGGAGAGCAGACGTTGGAACCTGAGGTGCAGAAGGATCGTTGCAGAGATCAGAGTTTGGAGACTGAGGTGCAGAAGGATCTTTTCAGAGAGCAGAGGTTGGAGACTGGGGTAAGGAACAAAATTACAGAAAGCACAGTTCGGAGACTGGGGAGCAGAAGAAATGTTGCAGAGAGCATAGGTTGGAACTGGGGTGCAGAAGGACTAATGTAGAGAACAAATTTAGAGACGGAGGTGCAGCAGAACTGATACAGAGAGCAGAGGTTTGAGACTGAGGTCCAGAAAGATTGTAGCAGAGATCAGAGTGTGGAGACTGGGGTGCAGAATGATTGATACAGAGAGCACAATTTTGAGATTGGGGTGCAGAAGAACTGTTACCGAGAGCAGAGGTTGGAGACTGGGTTGCAGAAGGACTGTTGCAGAGAGCAGAGTTTGGAGAAGGAGGTGCACAAGGACTGTTACAGAGGGCAGAGATTGAAAACTGGGGTGCAGAAGGACTGTTGCAGAGAGCAGAGCTTGGAGCTTGGGGGAACAAGGATCATTGCAGAGAGCAGATGTTGCAGACTGGGGTGCAGAAGGACTGTTACAGAGAGCAGAGGTTTGAGACTGAGGTGCAGAAGGATCATTTCAGAGAGTAGAGGTTGGAGACTGGGGTGCAGAAAGACCGTTACAGATTGCTGAGGTTGGATACTGATGTGCAGAAGACTTTTACAGAGAGGAGAGGTTGGAGACTGGGGTGTCAAAGGATTTTTACAGAGAGCAGAGGATGGAGACTGGGGTGCAGAAGGAGTGTTACAGAGAGCAGAGTTTGGAGATTTGGGTTCAGAAGAACTGTTAAATAGAGCAGAGGTTGGAGACTGTGGTGCTGAAGGATCATTGCAGAGAGCAGAGTTTGGAGACTGAGGTGCAGAAGGATTGTTACAGAGAGCAGATTTTGGACAATGATGTGCAGTAGGACTGTTACAGAGAGCAGAGCTTCAAGTATGGGGTGAAGAAAAACTGTTGCAGAGAGCACAGTTTTGAGATTGGGGTGCAGAAAAATCGTTACAGAGAGTAGAATTTGGAGATTGAGGTGCAGAAGGATAGCTACAGACAACAGAGTTTGGAGACCAGGGTGCAGTAGGATAGTTACAGAAAGCACATGTTGGAGACTGGGGTGCAGAAGAAATGTTGCAGAGAGCAGAGGTTGGAGACTGGGATGCAGAAGGACTGTAGCAGAGAGCAGAGTTTGGAAACTGGGTTGCAGAAGACCTGTTACAGAGAGCAGATATTGGAGACTTTGGTGCAGAAGGATTGTTAGAGATAGCACACTTTGGAGACTGGGGTGTAGAAGGATCGATGTAGAGAGCAGAGGTTTAAGATTGAGGCTTAGGAGGACTGTTACAGAGAGGAAAGTTTGGAGTCTGAGGTGCAAAAGGACTTTTATAAAAAGCAGAGTTTGGCAATTGGGGTGCAGTTGAACCGTTACAAAGAGAAGAGATTGGACACTGCGATACAAAAAGACTTTTACAGAGAGCAGATTTTGGAGACTGGGTAGAATAAGGATTGTTGCAGAGAGCAGATGTTGGAGAATGGGTTGCAGAAGGACTGTTACAGAGACCAGAGGTTGGAGACTGAGTTGCAGAAGTACAGTTACAGAGAGTACAGGTTGGAGACTGGGGTGCAGTAGAAATGTTGCAGAGAGCAGAGTTTGGAGACTTGGGTGCATAAGGACTGATGCAGAGAGCAGAGTTTGGAGACTGTGCTGCAGAAGGACTGATACAGAGAACAGAGGTTGGATACTGGGGTGCAGAAGGATCGTTGCAGAGAGCAGAGTTTAGAAACTATGGTGCAGAAGGATCGTTACACAGAGCAAAGTTTGTTTCCTGGGGTGTAAAAAGACTGCTGCAGAAAACAGAGGTTGGAGACTGAGGTGCAAAAGGACTGATACATAGAGCAGAGGTTGGAGACTGGGGTTAAGAAGAACTGATACACAAAGCAGAGGTTGGAGAGTGGGGTTCAGAAGGACCGTTACAGGGAGCAGAGTTTGTAGACTGCAGTAGAGAAGGACTTTTACAGAGAGCAACGTTTCGAGACCGGGGTGCAGATGGAATGTTGCAGAGAACAGAGTGTGGAGACTGTGGTGCAGAAGAACAGTTGCAGAGAGCAGAGGTTGGAGACTGAGATGCAGAAGGATTGTTACAGAGAGCAGAAGTTGGAGACTGGGGTGCAGAAGGACTGTTGCACAGAGCAGATGTTGGAGACTGAGGTTAAGAAGGATCCTTGAAGAGAGAAGAGGTTGGAGACTGGGGTGCAGAAGGCCTGTTACAGAGAGCAGAGTTTGTAGACTGAGGTGCAGAAGGAATGTTAAAGATAGCACAATTCCGTTACTGGGGTGCATAAGGATATTACACAATGCATTTTGTAGACTGAGGTTGAGAAGGACCGTTACAGAGAGCAAAGTTTGGAAACTCAGGTGCAGAAGGATTTTTGCAGAGAGCCGAGTTTTCAGACCGAGGTGCAGAAGGACTGTTTCTGAAAGCAGATGTTGGATCCTGGGGTGCAGAAATACTGTTACAGAGAGCAGAGTTTGGAGACTGAAATGCAGAAGGATCGTTTCAGAGAGAACATGTTGAAGACTGGGGTGCAGAAGGCCTGTTACAGAGAGCAGAAGTTGAAGACTGTGGTGCAGAAGGCTTGTTACAGAGAGCAGCGTTTGGAGAATGGGTTGCAGAAGGATCTTACAGAGAGCTGAGGTTTTAAACTGAGGTGCAGAAGGACTTTTACAGAGAGTAGAGGGTGGAGACTTGGGTGCAGAAGGAGTGCTACAGAGAGCAGAGTTTAAAGATTTGGGTGCAGAAGAACTGTTACTGAGAGCAGAGGTTGGAGACAGGGGTTCAGGAGGAATGTTTCAGAGAGCAGAGTTTGGAGACTGACGTGCAGAAGGACTGTTACAGAGAGCAGATTTTGGAAATTGGGATGTAGGAGGACCGTTGCAGAGAGCAGAGGTTAGAGGCTTGGGAGAAAATGGATCATAGCAGAGAGCAGAGGTTGGAGACTGAAGTGCAGAAAGATCATTTCTGAGTGCAGAGGTTTGAGACTGGGGTGCAGAAGGACTGTTACAGATTGCAGAACTAGGAGACTGAAGTGCAGAATGACATTTACAGAGAGGAGAGATTGGAGACTGGGGTGCAAAAGGATTCTTACAGGGAGCAGAGAATGGAGACTGGGGTGCAGAAGGATCGTTGCATAGAGCCGAGGTTGGAGAATGAGGTTCAGAAGGATCGCTCCAGAGAGCAGAGTTTGGAGACTGGGTTGTAGCAGGACAGTTACAGAGAGCACAGATTGGGGACTTGGGTGAAGAATAAATGTTGCAGAGAGAAGAGGTTTGAGACTGGGGTGCCGAAGTACTATAGCAGAGAGCAGAGGTTGTAGACTGGGGTGAAGAAGGACTGTTGTGGAGAGCAGTTGTTAGAGACTGGGATGCAGAAGAATCATTGCAGAGAGCAGAGGTTGGAGACTTCGGTTTAGAAGGAATGTTGCAGAGAGTAGAGGTTTGAGACGGAGGTTCAGAAGGCCTATTACAGAGAGCAGAGTTTGAAGACTGAGGTGCAGAAGGACTGTTTCAGAGATGAGAGGTTTGAGACTGGGGTTTAGAAGGATCATTGCAGAGAGAAGAGTTTGGAAACAGGTGTGCAGAATGATCGTTGCATAGAGCAGAGTTTGGAGACATTTGTGCAGAAGGCCTGTTACAGAGAGGAGATGTTGGAGACTGGGGTGCAGAAGGACTGTTATAGAGAGCAGTGTTCTGAGACTGAGTTGCTGAAGGATCTTACAGAGAGCAGAGGTTGGAGACTGAGCTGCAGGTGGACGGTTACAGAGAGCAGTGGTTGGAGACTGGGGTGCAGAAGAATCGTGGGGAGCAGAGGTTTCAGACTGAGGTACAGGTGGACTTTCACAGAGATCAGTAATTGGAGATTGGGGTGTAGAAGGACTGATACAGAGAGCAGAGTTTGGAGACTCAGGTGCAGAAAAACTGTTACAGGAAGCAGAGTTTGGAAATTAAGGTGCAGAAGGATTATTACAGAGAGCAGAGTTTGGATACTGTGGTATAGGACTGTTACCCAGAGCTAAGGTTGGAGACTGGAGTTCAGAAGCACTCTTACATAGAGCATAGGTTGGATACTGAGGTGCAAAGGATAGATAGAGAGAACAGATTTTGTAGACTGGGGTTCAGGCAGACTGATACAGAAAGCAGAGTTTGGAGACTGGGGTGTAGAAGGACCTTTACAAAGAGCAGAGGTTGGAGACTGCGAAACAGAATGATTGTTACAGAGAACAGATCTCAAAGACTGGGAGCAGAAGGACTGTTGCAGAGAGCAGAGGTTGGAGACAGGGGTTGAGAAGGAATGTTATAGAAAGCAGAGTTTAGAAACTAGAGTGCAGAAGGTTCTTATAGAGAGCAGAGGTTGAAAACTGTGGTGCAGAAGGACTGTTACTGAGAGCAGAGGTTGGAGACTGGGGTCCAGAAGGATTGTTGCAGAGAGCAGAGTTTGGAGACTGGGGTGCAGAAGGAGTGTTGCAGAGAGAAGATATTGAAGACTGGGGTGCAGAAGAAATGTTGCAGAGAGCAGATTTTAGAGACTGGGGTGCAGAAGGACTGTTACAGAGAGCAGAGGTTGGGGACTGAGGTGCAGTAGGACTGTTACAGAGAGCAGAGTTTGGAGATTTGGGTGTATAAGGACTGTTACAGAGAGCATAGTTTGGAGACTGGGGTTCAGATAGATCTTACACAGAGCAGAGTTTGGAGACTGCGGTTCAAAACGACTGTTGCAGACAGCAGATGTTGGAGACTGGGGGGGGGGAGAAGAACCGTTGCAGAGAGAAGAGTTTGGAGACTGGGTTGCAGAAAGCTTGTTACAGAGAGCAGAGTTTGGAGACTGGGTTGCAGAAGTCCTGTTACAGAGAGCAGAATTTAGAGACTGTTGTGCAGAAGGACAGGTACAAAGTGCAGTGTTTTAAGACTGGGTTGCAGAAGGATCTTACAGAGAGCAGAGTTGGGAGACTGAGGTGCAGAATGACTGTTCCAGAGAGCCGAGGTAGGAGACTGGGGTGCAGAAGGGTCGTTGCAGAGAGCAGATTTTTAAGACTGAGGTGCAGAATGACTGTTGCAGAGAGCAGATGTTACATCCTAGCATGCAGAAGGACTGTTACAGAGAGCAGAGTTTGGATACAGGGGTGCAGAAGCATCTTACAAAGAGCAGAATTTGGAGACGGAGGTGCAGATGGACTGTTGCAGAGATCAGAGATTGGAGACTGGGGTGTAGAAGGATCGTTGCAGAGAGCGCATTATGGAGACTGGGGTGCAGAAGGCCTGCTACAGAGAGCAGAGTTGGAAGATTGGCGTCCAGAAGGCCTGTTACTGAGAGGAGAGGTTGGAAACTGGGGTGCAGAAGGACTGTTATAGAGAGCAGAGTTTGGAGACTTGGGTTTAGAAGGCCTGCTACAGAGAGCACAGTTGGGAGACTGGCATTAAGAAGGCCTGTTTCAGAGAGAAGAGGTTAGAGACTGGGGTGCAGAAAGACTGTTATAGAGAGCAGAGTTTGAAGACTGCAGTATAGAGAAACTGTTACAGAGAGCAGAGGTTGGAGACTGGGGTGTAGAAGAAATGTTACAGAGAGCACAGGTTGGAGACTGAGGTGCAGAAGGATAGATAGAGAGAGCAGAGTTTTGTGACTGGTGTTCAGAAGGAACAGTGTTTGGAGACTGGGGTGCAGAAGAATCGTCCAGAGAGCAGAGGTTTCAGACTGAGGTGCAGAAGGACTGTTACTGAGAGCAGAGGTTGGAGACTGAGTTGTAGAAGGACTGTTACAGAGAGCAGAGTTTGGAGACTTAGGTGCAGAAAAACTGTTTCATAAAGAAGTGGTTGAAAATTGTGGTGCAGAAGGACAGTAACAGAGACCAGAGTTTGAAGACTTCGGAATAGAAAAACTGTAACAGAGAGCAGGGCTTGGAAAGTGAGGTGCAGAACAATAGATACAGAGAGCAGAGGTTTGAGACTGGGTTTTAGAAGAATCCTACAGAGAGCACAGTTTGGAGAGTGAAGTGCAGAAGGACTGTTACAGAGAATAGAGGTTGGAGACTGAGGTGCAGAAGGACCGTTGCAGAGAATAGAGTTTGAAGACTGAGGTGCAGAAGGATTGTTACAGAGAGCAGAGTTTGGAGACTGGGGGGCAGAAGGACTTTTGCAGAGAGCAGAGGTTCAAGACTGGGGTGCAGAAGGACTGTTGCAGAGAGCAGAGTATGGATACTGCGCTGCAGAAGGAATTTTGAAGAGAGCAGAAGTTGGGACTGGGGTGCAGAAGGACTGTTGCAGAGAGCATAGCTTGGAGACTGAGGTGCAAAATTTTGTTACATAAAGCAGAGTTTGGACTCTGGGGTGTAGAAGGTTCGTTGCAATAAGCACAGCTTTGAGACAGGGGTGCAGAAGGATCCTACAGAGAGCAGAAGTTGGAGACAAAGTTGCAAACTCACTGTTGCAGAGATCAGAGGTTGGAGACTGTGGTGCAGTAGGAACATTGCAAAGAGCAAAGTTTGGAGACTGGGGTGCAGAAGGATCTTTGCAGAGAGCAGAGGTTGAAGACTGGGGTGCAGAAGGCCTGCTACAGAGAGGAGAGTTTGGAGACTGGCGTGAAAAAGGCCTGTTACAGAGAGGAGAAGATGGAGACTGGGGTGCAGAAGTTCTGTTGTAGAAAGCAGAGTTTTGAGACTGAGCTCCTGAAGGATCTTACAGAGAGCAGAGGTTGGAGACTGAGGTACAGGTGGACTGTTACAGAGAGCAGTGCTTGAAGACTGGGGTGCAGAAGGATCGTGCAGAGAGCAGAGGTGTTAGACTGATGTGCAGATGGACTGTTACAGAGAGCAGAGGTTGGAGACTGAGGTGCAAAAGGATAGATACAGAGAGCAGAGGTTTGAGCCTGGGTTTTAGAAGGATCCTACAGAGAGCAGAGGTTTGAGAGTGAAGTGCAGAAGGAATGTTACAGAGAGTAGAGGTTGGAGACTGAGGTGCAGAAGGACCGTTGCAGAGAACAGAGTTTGGAGACTGAGGTGCAGGATAGAGAGCAGAGTTTGGAGACTGGGGTGCAGAATAACTGTTGCAGAGAGCAGAGGTTGGAGACTTGGGTGCAGAAGGACTGTTGCAGAGATCAGAGGATGTAGACTGGGCTGCAGAAGGAATGTTGCAGAGAGCAGAGGTTGGAGAGTGAAGTGCAGAAGACTGTTACAGAGAGTGGAGGTTTGAGACTGAGGTGCAGAAGGACAGTTGCAGAGAACAGAGTTTGAAGTCTGAGATGCAGAAGGATTGTTATAGAGAGCAGAGTTCGGAGAATGCGGTGCAGAAGGACTGTTGCAGAGAGCAGAGGTTGGAGACTGACGTGCAGAAGTCTTGTTAGATAGAGCAGAGGTTGGAGACTGAGTGGCAGAAGGATTGTTACAGAGATCAGAGTTTGCAGACTGGGGTGCAGAAGGACTGTTGCAGAGAGAAGACGTTGGAGACTGGGGTGCAGAAGGACCGTTGCAGAGAGCAGAATTTGGAGACTGGGGTGCAGAAGGACTGTTTCAGAGAAAAGAGGTTGGATACTGAGGTGCAGAAAGACTCTAAGAGAGAGCAGAGTTGGGAGACTGAGGTTCTGAAGGACTGTTACAGGGAGCAGAGGTTGGAGACTGGGGTGCAGAACGGTCGTTGCAGAGAGAAGGGTTTTGAGACTGAGGTGCAGAAGAACTGTTTTCGAAAGCAGATGTTGGAGACTGGGGCAAAGAAGGACTGTTGCAGAGAGCATAAGTTGGAAACTCGGATGCAGAAGGACTGTTACAGAGAGCAGAGGTTGGATACAGGTGTGCAGAAGAATCTTACAGAGAGCAGAATTTTGCGACTGAGGTGCAGAAGGACAGTTAGAGAGATTAGAGGTTTGAGACTTAGGTGTAGTAGGATCACTGCAGAGAGCAGAGTTTGGAGACTGGGGTGCAGAAGAATCGTTGCAGAGAGCAGATATTAGAGACTGGAGTGCAGAAAACCTGTTACAGAGAGAAGAGTTAGGAGACTGGCGTGCAGAAGGCCTGTTACAGAGAGGAAAGGTTGGAGACTGGGGTGCAGAAGGACAGTTATAGAGAGCAGAGTTTGGAGACTGTGTTGCTGAAGGATCTTACAGAGAGCAGAGGTTGGAGACTGAGGTACAGGTGGACTGTTACAGAGAGCAGGGTTTGGAGACTGGGGTGCAGAATGATGTTGAAGAGAGCAAAGGTGTCAGACTGAGGTGCAGAAGGACTATTGCAGAGAGCAGTTTTTGGAGACACGGGTGCAGAAGGACTGTTTCAGAGAGTAGACTTTGGAGACTGGGGTGAAGAAACATCGTCATAGAAAGCAGAGGTTTTAGACTGGAATACAGAAGGACTGTTACAGAGAACAGTGGTAAGAGACTGGGGTGCAGAAGGCCTGTTACAGATAGAAGAGTTTGGAGAAAGGGTGCAGAAGGCCTGTTACAGAGAGGAAAGGTTGGAGACTGGGGTGCAGAAGGACAGTTATAGAGAGCAGAGTTTGGAGACTGTGTTGCTGAAGGATCTTACAGAGAGCAGAGGTTGGAGACTGAGGTACAGGTGGACTGTTACAGAGAGCAGGGTTTGGAGACTGGGGTGCAGAATGATGTTGAAGAGAGCAAAGGTGTCAGACTGAGGTGCAGAAGGACTATTGCAGAGAGCAGTTTTTGGAGACACGGGTGCAGAAGGACTGTTTCAGAGAGTAGACTTTGGAGACTGGGGTGAAGAAACATCGTCGTAGAAAGCAGAGGTTTTAGACTGGAATACAGAAGGACTGTTACAGAGAACAGTGGTAAGAGACTGGGGTGCAGAAGGCCTGTTACAGATAGAAGAGTTTGGAGAAAGGGTGCAGAAGGACTGTTACAGAGGGAAGAGTTTGGAGACTGGGTTACAGAAAGATCTTACACAGAGCAGAGGTTGGAGACTGAGGTGCAGAACGACTGTTACAGAGAGCAGAGTTTGTAGATTGGTGACCAGAAGAACTGTTACAGAGAGCAGAGGTTGGAGAATGGGGTGCAGAAGGTATGTTACAGAGAGCAGAGTTTGGAGACTGAGGTGAAGAAGAATTTTTACAGAGAGCATAGTTTGGACACTGATGTGCAGAAGGACTGTTACAGAGAGCAGACCTTTTAGACTGGGGTGCAGAAGGACTGTTGCAGAGAGCAGAGGCTGAAGACTTAGGTGCAGAAAAATCGCTACTAGAGCAGAGGTTGAAGACTGGGGTGCAGCAGGACAGTTGCATAATGCAGACCTTGGAGACTGGGGTGCAGAAGAAATGTTGCAGAGAGCAGAGGTTTGGAACTGGTGTGAAGAAGGACGGTAGCGAAGAGCAGAGGTTACAGACTGGGGTGCAGAAGGACTGTTGCACAGAGTAGATGTTGGAGACTGTGATGCAGAAGGACCGTTGCAGAGAGCAGAGTTTGGAGACTGGGATGTAGAAGGACTGTTGCAGAGAGAAGAGCTTAAAGACTGGGGTGCAGAAGGACTGTTGCATAGAGCAGAATTTGGAGACTGAGTTGCAGAAGGACTGTTAAAAAGAGCAAAGATTGGAGACTGGGGTGAAGAAGGATCTGACAGAGAGCAGAGGTTAAAGAATGGGGTGCAGAAGAACTGTTGCAAAGAGCAGAGGTTGGAGAGTGAGGTGCAGAAGGACTCTTACAGAGAGCAGAATTTAGAGACTGGGGTGCAGAAAAACTGATATGGAAAGCTGACATTGGAGACTGGGGTGCAGTAGGACCTTTACAGAGAGCAGAGTTTTGAGACTGCAGTACAGAAGGACTGTTACAGACAGTAGAGTTAGGATACCCGTGTGCAAAAAGACTGATACAGAGAGCAGAGGTTGGAGAATGGGGTTAAGAAGGCCTGTTACAGAGAGCAGCGGTTGGAGACTGAGGTGCTGAAGGTTCATTACAGAGAGCAGAGGTTGGACACTGAGTTGCAGAAGGACTGTTACAGAGAGGAGCGATTGAAGACTGGGGTGCAGAAGGATTTTTAAAGAGAGCAGAGGAAGGAGACTGGGGTGCAGAAGGACAGTTGCAGAGAGCAGAGGATGGAGACTAAGGTGAAGAAGCATCGTTGCAGAGAGAAGAGGTTGGAAACTGGGTTGCAGAAGGCCTGTTACAGCATGCAGAGTTTGGAGAGTGGGGTGCAGAAGGTTTATTACAGAGAACAGAGGTTGGAGACTAAAGTGAAGAAGGATCGTTTCAGAGAGCAGAGGTTGGAGACTGGGGTGCAGAAGGAACGTTACAGATTTCAGAACTTGGAGATTGAGGTGGAGAAGGATCTTGCAGAGAGCAGAGGTTGAAGACTGAGGTGCGGAAGGATAGCTACAGAGAGCAGAGTTTGGAGACTGGGGTGCAGCAGGACAGTTACAGAGAGCACAAGTTGGAGACTAGGGGCAGAAGAAATGTTGCAGAGAGCAGAGTTTTGAGACTGGGGTGAAGAAGGACTGTAGCGAAGAGCAGATGTTGGAGACTGGGGTTCAGAAGGACTGTTGCAGAGAGCAGACGTTGGAGATTGGGATGCAAAAGGATCCTTGCAGAGAGCAGTGGTTGGAGACTGGGGTGTAGAAAGACTGTTGCAGCGAGAAGAGCTTGGAGACTGGGGTACAGAAGGACTGTTGAAGAGAGCAGAGGTTGGAGACTGAGGTGCAGAAGGACTGTTACAGAGAGCAGAGGTTGAAGACTCGGGTGAAAAAGGATCGTTGCAAACAGCAGAGGTTTCAGACTCAGGCTTAGAAGGACGGTTACAGAGAGCAGAGTTTGGAGACTGGTGTGCAGAAGGACCGTTGCACAGAGCAGATGTTAGAGACTGCGGTGCAGAAAGACTGTTACAGAGAGCAGACGTTGAAGACTGAGGTGCAGAAAGATTGTTACAGAGAGAAGAGTTTGAATACTGTTGCCACAACGACCATTACAAAGAGCAAAGTTTGGAGACTGATGTTCAGAAGGACTTTTCCAGAGAGCACAGGTTGGATACTGTGGTGCAGAAAGACTGTTACAGAGAGCAGATGTTGGAGACTGGGATGCAAATGGATCTTACAGATAGCAGAGTCTGGAGACTGGGGTGCAGAAGAACTGTTGCAGAGAGCAGAGTTTAGAGACTGAGGTGCAGAAGGATCATTGCAGAGACAAAAGTTTAGAGACTGGGGTGCAGTAGGGCTTATTCAGAAAGCAGAGTTTGGCAATTGTGGAGCAGAAGAACCGTTACAAAGAGAAGAGGTTGGAGACTGCAATACAAAAGGACTGTTACAGGGAGCAGAGGTTGGAGACTGGGTAGAAGAATCGCTGCAGATTGCAGATGTTAGAGACTGGGGTGCAGAAGGACTGTCACAGAGAGCAGAGGTTGAAGACTGAGTTGCAGAAGGATTGTTACAAAAAGCAGAGGGTTGAAACTGAGATGCAGAAGGATCGTTGCAGAGATAAGGGGTTGGAGACTGGGGTGCAGAAGGCCTGATACAGAGAGCAGAGTTTGGGACTGGGGTGCAGAAGACCTTTTATAGAGAGCAGAGTTTGGAGACTGGGGTGCTGAAGGATTGTTACAGATAGCACAGTTTAGAGATGGTGTGCAGAAGGATCGTTGCAGAGAGCAGAGGTTTCAGACTGAGGCTTAGAAGGACTGTTACAGAGAGCATAGTTTTGAATCTGAGGCTCAGAAGGACTGTTCCAGGAAGCAGAGGTTGGCAATTCACGTGTAGAAGAACCATTATAGAGAGAAGAGGTTGGAGACTGCGGTAGAGAAGGACTGTTACAGAGAGTAGATTTTGGAGACTGGGGTGCAGAAAGACTCTTACTGAGAGCAGAGGTTGGAGACTGGGGAGCAGAAGAACTGATACAGAAAGCTGACGTTAAAGACTGGGGTGCAGAAGGACCTTTACAGAGAGCAGATTTTTGAGACTGCAGTACAGAAGGACTGTTACAGAGAGCAGAGTTAGAATACTGGTGTGCAAAAAGACTGATACAGAGACCAGAGTTTGGAGAATGAGGTTAAGAAGGCCTGTTACAGAGAGCAGCGGTTGGAGATTGAGGTGCTGAAGGTTCATTACAGAGAGCAGAGGTTGGACACTTAGTTTCAGAAGGACTGTTACAGAGAGGAGAGGTTGGAGACTGGGGTGCAGAAGGATTTTTAAAGAGAGCAGAGGAAGGAGACTGGGGTGCAGAAGGACAGTTGCAGAGAGCAGAGGATGGAGACTAAGGTGAAGAAGGATCATTGCAGAGAGAAGAGGTTGGAAACTGGGTTGCAGAAGGCCTGTTACTGAGTGCAGAGTTTGGAGAGTGGGGTGCAGAAGATTTGTTACAGAGAACAGAGGTTGGAACTAAGGTGAAGAAGGATCGTTTCAGAGAGAAGAGTTTGGAGACTGGGGTGCAGAAGGCTGTTACACAGTGCAGAGATTGGAGACTGGGGTGCAGAAGGCCTGTTACAGAGAACAGAGTTTGGAGACTGGGGTGCAGAAGGACAGTTGCAGAGAACCGAGGATTGAGACTGAGGTGAAGAACGATCGTTGCAGAGAGAAGAAGTTGGAAACTGAGTTGCAGAAGGCCTGTTACAGAGTGCAGAGTTTGGAGAGTGGGGTGCAGAATGTTTGTTACAGAGAACAGAGTTTGGAGACTAAGGTGAAGAAGGATCGTTTCAGAGAGCAGAGGTTGGAGACTGGGTGCAGAAGGACATTTACAGATTGCAGAACTTGGAGATTTAGGTGGAGAAGGATCTTGCAGAGAGCAGAGGTTGAAGACTGAGGTGCAGAAGGATACCTACAGAGAGCAGAGTTTGGAGACTGGGGTGCAGCAGGACAGTTACAGAGAGCACAGTTTAGGGATGGGGTGCAGAAGAATCGTTGCAGAGAGCAGAGGTTTCAGACTGAGCCTTAGAAGGACTGTTACAGAGAGCAGAGTTTTGATTCTTGGGCTCAGAAGGACTGTTCCAGAAAGCAGAGGTTGGCAATTTGCGTGTAGAAGAACCATTATAGAGGAAAGATGTTGGAGACTGCGGTACAGAAGGACTGTTACATAGAACAGAGTTTGGATACTGGGGTGCAGAATGACTTTAAAAGAGTGCAGAGTTCGGATACTGGGGTGCAGATGAAGTGCTAAAAAGAGCAGAGTTTGGAGACTGGGATAAAAAATGATCTTCCAGAGACCAGAGTCTGGAGACTGGAGTGCAGAAGGACTGTTGCAGAGAGCAGAGGTTGGAGTCTGAGGTGCAGAAGGATCGTTGCAGAGAGAAGAGGTTGAAGACTGGCGTACAGAAAAACTGTTACAGAAAGCAGAGGCTGGCAATTGGGGAGCAGAAGGACCGTTACAAAGAGAAGAGGTTGGAGACTGCAATACTAAAGGACAGATACAGAGAGCAGAGATTGGAGACTGGGTAGAAGAAGAATCCTTTCAGAGAACAGATGTTGGAGACTAGGGTGCAGAAGGACTGTTACAGAGAACAGAGGTTGGAGACTGAGTTGCAGATGGATCGTTACAGAGAGCAGAGGTTGGAGACTGAGGTGCAGAAATACATTTACAGAGAGCAGAGGTTTGATACTGGGGTGCAGAAAGATTCTTACAGAGAGCAGAGAATGAAAACTGGGCTGCAGAAGGAGTCATACAGACAGCAGAGTTTGGAGACTGGGGTGCAGAAAAACTGTGTAGAGAGCAGAGGTTGGAGACTGGGGTGCAGAAGGATTGTACAGAGAGCAGAGGTTGGAGACTCGGGTGCCGAAGGAATGTTACAGAGAGCAGAGGTTCGAGACTGTGGTGCAGAAGAACTGTTACAGAGAGCAGAGGTTGGAGACTGGGGTGTAGAAGGCCTGTTACAGAGAGCAGAGGTTGGAGACTGAGGTGCAGAAGGATTGGTACAGAGAGGAGAGGTTGGCGACTGAGGTGCAGAAGGACTGTTACATAGAGCAGAGTTTGGGAACTGGGGTGCATTAGGCCTGTTACAGAGAGCAGAGTTTGGAGACTTGGGTGCAGAAGACCTGTTACAGAGAACAGAGGTTGGAGACTGGTGTGCAGAAGGATTGTTACAGATAGCAGAGGATGGAGACTGAGGTGCAGAAGGATTGTTACATAGAGCAGAGATTGGAGACTGAAATACAGAAGGACTCTGACAGAGAGCAGAGGTTGGATACTGGGGTGCAGAAGGATCATTGCGAAGAGCAGAGGTTGGATTCTGAGGGGCAGAAGAATCGTTGCAGAGAGCAGAGGTTTCAGACTGGGGTGCAGGAGGATCATTACAGAGAGCAGAAGTTGGAGACTGGGGTGCAGAAAGACAGTTACAGAGAGCACAGATGGAGACTGGGGAGCAGAAGAAATGTTGCAGAGAGCAGAAGTTGGAGACTGGGGTGCAGAAGGACTCTTAGTGAGAGCAGAGGTTGGAGACTGGGGTGCAGAAGAACTGATACAGAAAGCTTACGTTGGGGACTGGGGTGCAGAAGGACCGTTACAGAGAGAAGAGTTTTTAGACTGCGGTACAGAAGGACTGTTACAGAGAGCAGAGTTAAGATACTGGTGTGCAAAAGGACTGATCCAGAAAGCATAGTTTGGAGAATGGTGTTAAGAAGGCCTGTTACAGAGAGCAGAGGTTTGGAACTGGGGTGCAGAAGGATCGTTGGAGAGATCAGAGTTTGGAGACTGAGGTGCAGAAGGATTTTTACAGAGAGCAGAGGTTGGAGACTGGGGTCAGGTACAATGTTACAGAAAGCACAGTTTGGAGACTGGGGAGCAGAAGAAAAGTTGCAGAGAGCAGAGCTTAAAACTGGGGTACAGAAGGACTATTGCAGAGAACAAATTTGGAGACGGAGTTGCAGAAGAGCTGATACAGAGAGCAGAGGTTTGAGACTGAGGTCTAGATGGATTGTAACAGAGATCAGAGTGTGGAGACAGGGGTGCAGAATGAGTGTTACAGAGAGCAGAATTTTGAGATTGGGGTGCAGAAGAACTGTTACCGAGAGCAGAGGTTTGAGACTGGGGTGCAGAAGGACTGTTGCAGAGAGCAGAGTTTGGAGAATGAGGTGCAGAAAGACTGTTACAGAGAGAAGAGGTTGAAAACTAGGGTGCAGAAGGACCTTTGCACAGAGCAGAGCTTGGAGCTTGGGGAGAAGAAGGATCGTTGCAGAGAGAAGATGTTGAAGACTGGGGTGCAGAAGGACTGTTACAGAGAGCAGAGTTTGGAGACTGAGGTGCAGAAGGATTGTTTCAGAGAGTAGAGGTTGGAGACTGGGGGGTGCAGAAGGACCGTTACAGATTGCAGAGGTTGGATACTGAGGTGCAGAAGGACTTTTACAGAGAAGAGAAGTTGGAGACTGGGGTGTCAAAGGATTCTTACAGAGAGCAGAGGATGAAGACTGGGGTGCAGAAGGAGTGTTACAGAGAGCAGAGTTTGGAGATTGGGGTTCAGAAAAACTGTTAAATAGAGCAGAGGTTGGAGACTGTGGTGCTGAAGGATCACTGCAGAGAGCAGAGGTTGTAGACTGAGGTGCAGAAGGATTGTAACAGAGAGCAGATTTTGGACACTGATGTGCAGAAGGACAGTTACAGAGAGCAGAGCTTGGAGTATGGGGTGCAGAAGGAGTGTTGCAGAGAGCAGAGTTTGGAGACTGGGGTGCAGAAAGATCGTTAAAGAGAGCAGAAGTTGGAGACCAGAGAGCAGTAGGATAATTACAGAAAGCACAAGTTGAAGACTGGGATGCAGAAGAAATGTTGCAGAGAGCAGAGGTTGGAGACTGTGATGCAGAAGAACTGTAGCAGAGAGCAGAGGTTGGAGACTGGGGTGTAGAAGGACTGTTTCAGAGAGCAGAGTTTGGAGACTGGGTTGCAGAAGACCTGTTACAAATAGCAGATGTTTGAGACTTGGGTGCAGAAGGATTGTTAGAGATAGCACAGTTTTGAGACTGGGGTGTAGAAGGATCGATGTAGATAGCAGAGGTTTCAGATTGAGGCTTAGAAGGACTGTTACAGACAGGAGAGGTTGGAGTCTGAGGTGCAAAATGACTTTTATAGAAAGCAGAGTTTGGCAATTGGGGTGCAGATGGACCCTTACAAAGAAAAAAGTTTTGAGACTGCGATACAAAAGAACTTTTACAGAGAGCAGAGTTTCGAGACTGGGTAGAAGAAGGATCGTTGCCGAGACCAGATGTTGGAGACTGGGGTGCAGAAGGACTGTTACAGAGAGCAGAGGTTGGAGACTGAGTTGCAGAAAAACAGTTACAAAGAGTACAGGTTGGAGACTTGGGTGCAGAAGAAATGTTGCAGAGAGCAGAGTTTGGAGACTTGGGTGCATAAAGACTGATGCAGAGAGCAGAGTTTGGAGACTGTGGTGCAGAAGAACTGATACAGAGAACAGAGTTTGGATACTGGGGTGCAGAAGGATCCTTGCACAGAGCAGACGTTGGAAACTATGGTGCAGAAGGATAGTTACACAGAGCAGAGTTTGTTTCCTTTGGTTTAAAAAGACTGCTGCAGAGAACAGAGGTTGGAGACTGAGGTGCAAAAGGACTGATACAGAGAGCAGAGGTTGGAGACTGTGGTGCAGAAGAACTGATACACAAAGCATAGTTTGGAGACTGGGGTTCAGAAGGACCATTACAGGGAGCAGAGTTTGGAGACTGCAGTAGAGAAGGACTTTTACAGAGAGCAACGTTTGGAGACCGGGTGCAGAAGGATTGTTACAGAGAGCAGAGTTTGGAGACTTGGGTCCAGAAAGACTGTTGCAGAGAGCAGAGTTTGGAGACTGAGGTGAAGAAGGATCGTTGCTGAGAGAAGAGGTTGGAGACTGGGGTGCAAAGGCCTGTTACACAGTGCAGAGATTAGAGACTGGGGTGCAGAAGGCCTGTTACAGAGAGCAGAGTTTGGAGACTGGGGTGCAGAAGGAATGTTACAGATTGCACAATTTCGAGACTGGGTTGCACAAAGATCCTACAAAGAGCGTTTTGGAGACTGAGGTTCAGAAAAAACTATTATAGAGAGCAAAGGTTGGAAACTGGGGTGCAGAAAGATTGTGGCATAGAGCAGAGTTTTCAGACTTCGGTGCAGAAGGACTGTTGCAGAGAGCAGATGCTGGATCCTGGGGTGCAGAAGAACTGTTGCAGAGAAAACAGGTTGGAGACTGGGGTGCAGAAGGCCTGTTACAGAAATCAGAGGTTGAAGACTGGGTTGCAGAAGGCCTGTTACAGAGAGCAGAGTTTGGAGACTGGGGTGAAGAAGGACTGTTACATAGAGCAGCATTAGGAGAATGCGTGCCAGAAGGATCTTACAGAGAACAGAGGTTGGAGACTGAGGTCCAGAAGGACATTTACAGAGAGTAGAGGGTGGAGACTGGGGTGTAGAGGGAGTGTTACAGAGAGCAGAGTTTGGAAACTGGGGTGTATAAGGACCGTTGCTGTGAGCAGAGATTGGAGCCTGGGGAGAAGAAGGATTGTTGCAGAGAGCAGATGTTGGAGACTGGGGTGCAGAAGGACTTTTACAGAGAGCAGAATTTGGAGATGAGGTGCAGAAGCATTGTTACAAAGAGCAGTGTTTGGAGACTGTGTTGCAGAAGGACTGATACAGAGATCAGATTTGGAGACTGGGGTGCAGGAGGATCGTTGCAGAGAGCAGAGGTTGGAAATTAAGTTGCAGAAGGATCGTTACACAGAGCAGATTTTGGTTATTGGGGAGTAAAAGGACTAATGCAGAGAGCAGAGGTTGGAGACTGGAGTGCAGAAGGACTGTTGCAGAGAACAGAGTGTGGAGACTGGGGTGCAGAAGAACCATTGCAGAGACCAGAGGTTGGAGACTCAGGTGCTGAAGGATTGTTACAGAGAGCAGAAGTTGGAGACTGGGGTGCAGAAGGACTGTTGCAAAAAGCATAGGTTGGACTGAGGTTAAGAGAGATCCTTGCAGAGAGAAGAGGTTGGAGACTGGGGCAGAAGGCCTTTTACAGAGAGCAGAGATTGGAGACTGGGGTGCAGCAGGCCTGTTAAAGAGAGCAGAGTTTGTAGACTGAGGTGCAGAAGGACTGTTAAAGAAAGCACAATTTCATGACTGGGTTGCAGAAGGATATTACAGAGAGCATTTTGTAGACTGAGGTTCAGAAGGACTGTTATAGAGAGCAAAGTTTGGAAACTCGGGTGCAAAAGGGAGCCGAGTTTTCAGACTGAGGTGAAGAAGGACTGTTTCAGAGAGCGGTTGTTCAATCATGGGGTGCAGAAGGACTGTTACAGAGAGCAGAGTTTGGAGACTGGGATGCAGAAAGATCGTTGCAGAGAGCACAGGTTGGAGACTGGGGTGCAGAAGGCCTTTTAGAGAGAGCAGAGGTTGAAGACTGGGTTGCAGGAGGCTTGTTACAGAACGCAGTGTTTGGAGACTGGGGTGCAGAAGACTGTTACAGAGAGCAGCGTTTGGAGAATGTGTTGCAGAAGGATCTTACAGAGAGCTGAGTTTGGAGATTGAGGTGAAGAAAGACTTTTACAGAAAGTAGAGGGTGGAGACTGGGGTGCAGAAGAAGTGCTACAGAGAGCAGAGTTTGGAGATTGGGGTTCAGAAGAACTGTTACTGAGAGCAGAGGTTGGAGACAGGGGTTCAAATGGACTGTTTCAGAGAGCAGAGTTTGGAGACTGAGGTGCAGAAGGACTGTTACAGAGAGCAGATTTTGGAAACTGGGATGTAGAAGGACCGTTGCAGAGCAGAGGTTGGAGCCTGGGGAGAAGAAGGATCGTTGCAGAGAGCATATGTTGGAGACTGGGGTGCGTAAGGACTTTAAATAGAGCAGATTTTGGAGACTTACGTGCAGAAAGATCATTTCTGAGTTCAGAGGTTTGAGACTGGGGTGCAGAAAGACTGTTACAGATTGCAGAACTTGGAGACTGTGGTGCAGAATGACTTTTACAGAGAGGAGAGGTTGGAGACTGGGGTGAAAAAGGATTCTTACAGAGAACAGAGAATGGAGCCTGGGGTGCAGAAGAAAGGTTGAAGAGAGCAGAGGTTGGAGAATGAGGTGCAGAAGGATCGCTACAGAGAACAGAGTTTGGCGACTGGGTTGCAGCAGGACAGTTACAGGGAGAACAGGTTGGAGAATTGGGTGCAGAAGAAATGTTGCAGAGAGCAGAGGTTGAATACTGGGGTGCAGAAGTACTGTAGCAGAGAGCAGAGGTTGTAGACTGGGGTGCAGAAGGACTGTTGCAGAGAGAATTTGTTGGAGGCTGGGATGCAGGAAGATCATTGCAGAGAGCAGAAGTTGGAGACTGCGATTTAGAAGGACTGTTGCAGAGAGCAGAGGTTGAAGACTGAGGTGCAGAAGAATCGTTGCAGAGAGAAAAGTTTTGAAACTGGGGAGCAGAAGGCCTGTTACAGAGAGCAGAGGCTGGAGACTGGGGTGCAGAAGACCTGTTACAGAGAGCAGAGGTTGGAGACTTGGGTGCAGGAGGATTGTTACAGATAGCACAGTTTGGAGACTGGGGTGCAGAAGGATTGTTGCAGACAACAGAGGTTTCAGACTGAGGCTTAGAAGGACTGTTACAGAGAGCAGAGGTTGGAATCTGAGGTGCAGAAGGACTGTTACAGAAAGCAGAGGTTGGCAATTGGGGTGCAGAAGAACCGTTATAGAGAGCAGAGTTTGGAGACTTTGGTGCAGAAGGATTGTTGAAGAGAGCAGATATTGAAGACTAGAGTGCAGAAGGACCATTAAAGAGAGCAAAGGTTGAAGACTGAAGTGCAGAAGGACTTTTACAAAGAGCAGAGGTTGGATACTGGGGTGCAGAAGGACTGTTACAGAGAGGAGAGGTTGGAGAAAGGGATGAAAAAGGATGTTACAGAGAGCAGAGTCTGGAGACTGGGGTGCAGAAGGACTGTTGCAGAGAGCCGAGATTTGAGACTGAGGTTCATAAGGATAGTTGCAGAGAAAAGATGTTAAAGACTGGGGTGCAGAAAGTTTATTACAAAGAGCAGAGATTCGAGATTGGGGTGCAGAAGAACTGTTACCAAGAGCAGAGGTTTTAGACTGGGCTGCAGTAAGCCTTGTACAGAGAGAAGTGGTTTGAGTCTAGATTTAGAAGGACTGTTACAGAGTGCAGAGGTTGGAAACTGTGGTACAGAAGGATCGTTTCAGAGAGCAGAGTTTGGAAACTGAGGTGCAGAAGGATCATTGCAGAATGCAGAGGTTGGAGACTGAGGTGCAAAAGGATTGTTACAGAGAGCAGAGGTTGGAGACTGGGGTCAGAAAGACAGTTACAGAGAGCTCAGTTTGGAGACTGGGGTGCAGAAGAATTGTTGCAGTTTGCAAAGATTGAAGACTGCGGTGCAGAAGTACTGTTACAAAGAGCAGAGGGTGGAGACTGGGGTGCAGAAGGAATGTCACAGAGAGCAGAGTTTGGAAACTGGGGTGCAGAAAGATGTTACAGAGAGCAGAGGCTGGAGACTGGGGTCAGAAGGACTGTTGCAGAGAACAGACGTTGGAGACTCTGGTGCAGAATGATCGTTGCAGAGAACAGAGGTTGGAGACTGAGGTGCAGAAGGATTGCTACAGAAAGCAGAGTTTGGAAACCGGGGTGCAGTAGGATAGTTACAGAGTACAGGTTGGAGACTAGGGTGCAGAGGAAATGCTGAAGAGAGCGGAGGTTAGAGACTGGGGTGCAGAAGGACCGTAGCAGAAAGCAGAGGTTTGAGACTGGGGTGTAGAAGGACTGTTGCAGAGAGCAGATGTTGGAGACTGGGATGCAGAAGGATCATTGCAGAGAGTAGATGTTGGAGACTGGTTTGTAGAAGGACTTTTGCACAGAGCAGAGTTTTGAGACTGGGGTGCAGAAGTACTGTTGCGGAGAGCAGAGTTTGGGGAAGAGGTGCAGAAGGACTGTTACAGAGAGAAGAGGTTTTAGACTGGGGTGCAGAATTACTGACACGGAAAGTAGAGTTTGGAGACTGGGGAGCAGAATAACTTTTATAAAGAGCAAAGTTTGTAGTTTGGGGTGCAGAAGGACTGCTGCAGAGAACAGAGGTTGGATACTGGGGTGCAGGTGGGCCATTGCTGAGAGATGACGTTGGAGACTGAGGTGAAGAATGACTGTTACAGAGAGCAAAGTTTGGAGAACGGGGGGCAAAAAGATCTTATAGAGAGCAGAGGTTGGAGACTGGCGGGCAGAAAGATTGTTCCAGAGAGCAGAAGTTGGAGACTGATGAGCAGAAAAATCATTGCAGAGAGAAGAGGTTGGAGACTGGGGTGTAGAAGGACTTCTGCAGAGAGCAGAGGTTGGAGACTGGGGTGCAGAAGGACTGTTACAGAGAGCAGACTTTGGAGACTGAGTTTCAGAAGACCTGTTACAGAGAGCAGATGTTTGAGACTGGGGTTTAGAAGGATTGTTGCAGAGAGCAGAGGTTTCAGACTGAGGCTTAGAAGGACTGTTACAGAAAGCAGAGGTTGGAGTCTCAGGTGCAGAAGGACTGTTTCAGAAAGCAGAGGTTTGCAACTGGGGTGCAGAAGTACCCTTATAGAGAGAAGAGGTTGGAGACTGCGGTACAAAAGGACTGTTACAGAGAGCAGAGTTTGGAGACTGGGGTGCAGACTGACTGATACAGAGAGCAGAGGTTGGAAATTGGGGTGCATAAGGACCGTTATAGAGAGAAGAGGTTTGAGACTGCCATACAAAAGGACTGTTACAGAGAGCAGAGTTTGGAAACTGGGGTGCAGAAGGACCGTTGCAGAGTGCAGATGTGGGAGACTGGGTTGCAGAAGGACTATTACAGAGAGCAGAAGTTGGAGACAGAGGTGCAGAAGGATTGTTACAGAGAGCAGAGATTGAAGACTGGGGTGCAGAAGGACAATTACAGAGAGCAAAGGACGGAGACTGAGGTGCAGAAAGACTTTTACAGAGAGCAGAGGTTGGAGACTGAGGTGTAGAAAGATCGTTGCAGAGAGAAGAATTCGGAGACTGAGTTGCATAAGGACTGTTACAGAAAGCAGAGGTTGGCAATTGGGGAGCAGATTGAACGTTACAAAGAGAAGAGTTTGAAGACTGCGATACAAAAGGACTTTTACAGAGAGCAGAGTTTGGAGACTGGGTAGAAGAAGGATTGTTGCAGAGAGCAGATGTTGGAGACTGGGGTGCAGAAGGCCTGTTACAGAGAACAAAGTTTGAAGATTGGGGTGCAGAAGACCTGTTACAGAGAGCAGAGTTTGGAGATTGGGGTGCAGAACAATCTTACAGAGAGCAGTGTTTGGAGAATGGGTTGCAGAAGTATCTTACAGAGAGCAGATTTTGGAGACTGAGGTGCAGAAGGACTTTTACAGAGAGTAGAGGGTGGAGACTGGGGTGCAGAAGGAGTGTTACAGAGAGAAGAGTATGGAGATTGGGGTGCACAAGAACTGTTACTGAGAGCAGAGGTTGGAGACAGGGGTGCAGAAGGACTGTTTCAGAGAGCAGAGTTTCGAGACTGAGGTGCAAAAGGACTGCTACAGAGAGAAGATTTTGGAAACTTGGATGTAGAAGGACCATTGCAGAGAGCAGATGTTGGAGCCTGGGGAGAAGAAGGTTCGTTCCAGAGAGCAGGTGTTGGAGACTGGGGTGCATAAGGACTATTAAAGAGAGCAGAGGTTGGAGACTGAGGTTCAAAAAGATCATTTCTGAGTGCAGAGGTTTGAGACTGGGGTCCAGAAGGACTGTTACAGATTTCAGAACTTGGTGACTGAGGTGCAGAAGGACTTTTACAAAGAACGGAAGTTGGAGACTGGGGTGCAAAAGGATTCTTACAGAGAGCAGAGGATGGAGACTGG